>NW_026688143.1:2314372-2492786 GCF_030445035.2 Dasypus novemcinctus
GGTAGCCAAAATCAGTTCTTACAGAAATGAGGCAATGGAGAATGAGGAAACCCAGCAAATGTGAGGTGTTCCCTGCAGCACCTATTGTATAATTAAGATAAAATAAAGAAGAAAATGAGGGACAAGAGGAAAAAAAAGGAAGAAAGAAAGAAAAAGGGGAGGGTGGGGAAAGAAAAGGGAGGGGAACAAGTAAGTAAAAGAAAAGAAGATATAGAACAACAACAGCAACAACAACAAAAAACCCTAAATAAATGAAAAAAAAAAGACCTTGGGGGATACAGTGGGAGAAAAGATTAGGAGATAATGCCATATTAGCAACCAGGACAATAAAAAATAAAAATAAAAATAAAAAAAACTCAAATGTTGAGGGCTAGGACAATCAAGGATCTCAGATGGACCTCAGGGCATGGTGGATTCAGGGATGGAAAGTCTGTGATATTCCAGACTCAAGAGGTGTGAATCTCTGGGGTGTGGGCCACCAGGGTTTAGGGGACCCAGACCTGGCAACCTCAAATCCGGTTAACAGGGAGCCTGGGAGCACCACAGTGCAACACAGCCTTCAGGGATCCCCACAGCTGGGTGCCAGCCCTATGGGGGGAGGTCACATCCACAAACGCTGACCCACAGGTCAGGAACCCACAATTCCCCCTCTCACTAGGGTTTCTTCTGTGGCTGTATCACCAATTTGACTTCAGGACACCTCCCACCCTACGAGCCCCCAAAACAGCCAGCTGGGGGTGCCTCTACACTGCAGCCAATTTAAGGATCCTGCAGATCAGCAGCCAGGGCCAGGGGATGGGAATCCAGCCAGAAGCGCCGATATCAGTGTCAGAAATGGAAAATCCCACACCTCGCAAAATATTTCCTTATTCAGCTTCCAGATGCCTCCCACCCTGCAAGCCCCTGAAACAGCCTCCTGGTGACGTCTCTTCACTGCGAGCAATACAAGGTTGCTGCAGATTGGCAGCCAGGCCCAGGGGCCAGGGCTCCAGCCAGAAGTGCTATTATTCATGTCAGAAATAAAAAATTCCCCGCCTCACAAAATACTCCATCTGCCTCACCAAATTGGTTTCCGAAGACCCCCTGCCCTGCAAGCCCCTGAATAGCCTGCTCAGGGCTTATGAATTCCACAGCACCGCAGAGCCTCCAGGAATTGCTGCCACAGTGCTGGTGCCACAGTGCCACCCGCCCCAAGTGGGAGCATCCTGCATGCAGCCCCTAACTCCGTGTAAGAGAACCTCAATTTTATCTTTTACATGAATCTTCTCATTACCTTCCCACCAAATTGATGTCCAGACACCTCCTACCCTGCAAAATCCTGAAACAGCCTGGTCCTGAAGAATTTCTAATGCTGCCCAGCTGCTTCTTTGCAGGAGAGACTATAAGGTGCACTCACTCAGCCACCATCTTGCCCCACCTCTCCAGAATATTGTTTTATTTTTTTTTTTTAATTTTTTTATTTTTTATTGACTTTGTAATAATATTACATTAAAAATATATATGTGAGGTCCCATTCATCCCCACCCCCCCACCCCCCTTCTCCCCCCCCCCCAACAACACTCGTTCCCATCATCATGACACATCCATTGGATTTGGTAAGTACATCTTTGGGCACCTCTGCACCTCATATACATTGGTTCACATCATGGCCCATACTCTCCTCTATTCCATCATGTAGGCCCTGTGAGGATTTACAATGTCCGGTGATTACCTCTGAAGCACCATCCAGGGCAGCTCCATGTCCCGAAGACGCCTCCACCTCTCATCTCTTCCTGCCTTTCCCCATACCCTTTGTCCATTATGTCCACTTTTCCCAATCCAATGCCACCTCTTCTATGTGGACACTGGATTGGTTGTGTCCATTGCACCTTTATGTCAAGAGGAGGCTCAGATTCCACCTGGATGCTGGATGCAATCCTCCCATTTTCAGTTGTAATCACTCTAGGCTCCATGGTGTGGTGGTTGTCCTTCTTCACCTCCATCTTAGCTGAGTGTGGTAAGTCCAATAAATCAGATTGTAGGTGCTGGAGTCTGTTGAGGCTCAGGATCTGGCTATCACATTGTCAGTCCAGAGATTCAAATCCCCTAAATATATCTTAAACCCCAACATTAACTGCACCTCCAGCACATTAGCATGAAAGTCTTATGAAGGGAGATCCCATCTGAGTCCAGATTCATCACACATAAACACCATTTCCAAAGAGGGGCCATCTGCCCTGGTAGTTAACCCCATCGGCCATGACCATAACTCCCATGGGTCTCTTTAGCCCTCAAAGGAACCAATATCTGGGGGTTGTATCTGCTTTATCTGTCTCTCCAGAATATTGTTTTAATCTTTCATTGTCACTTTGGTTAAATAAGGAGCTGAGTCTTGTTCATGGTGACCTATGACCTTATTTCATATACATTACAAACCTCCTGGCAATTTTGACACTTGCATTCCCTCAACCAAATCCTAAGTATGTCTCCTTGATCAAAGATTTCTGCTGGGGTCCCAGAAAATAAAAAATCATTAATATTTTACCTTATAAAAAGAGAAATTTTAAAAGTTGTTAGGATTATTTGATATGTTGGGACTTGCATGGGATATGTTGTCAAATTAAGAATTTTCTAATTTTCTGTTGGTTAAATCTGAGTGGGCAAAAAAGTTTATATAAACATTTCAGAAATTATATGAAGTTCTTAGAGAGTTGTCAAGATCTTTAATGTTCATGATATGCACTGGTGCAGATTTGTAAGGTATTAGACAAGAGTGCAGTATTATTTTTAATCATTCAAGTTATTCTTTATAAAATGCTCCATTCCACAAAATAACCAAGTTTCCTGGTCAGTTACATTGTATTCTTCTGGTGCATTTTTTTATCTTCAGCAAAATAAATAAATAAACTTTAAATGAGAAGTAAGGTTAGCATATTAACCTTGCTCCATCTGTCAATTTCACAACACTTGTAAAACTGAAAGTTCAAGAGTTGTCAAAAACCTTGCAAAAAGGACCCTTTAAACATTTTTAATTGGACTTTATACAATCTCTATCACCTCCAAACTTTAATCTTATACCCAATTACAATTAAACTTATCATTTCAAGTTTATGAAAATCAAAATATAACTATTAAAAGCCCTCACTAGAGATATGGGGAGTGTTGGAGATTTGGGCCTGAAGGGTATTGGGAATGAAAGAAAGAGAAAAAGAAGAAAGAAAGAAAGAGGAAGAAAGAGAGAGAGCTGGGATTAGGGGGTCTGTGAATAGAGACTTATCAGACAACTTTATTGTTTACAAGGGGCTCTATATATACCCCAGTCTATGTGAGAACAAGCAGCAACATGCAGTTAACTATCAGCATTACTCATAGTCTAAGGAATTCAAAAAATCTTATCTCAAGGTACAAAGTCTAAGTGTTCTATTTACTACAAAAGGTATGTGCTCATCTTTTCTTTCAACCTTTAACAGCTTCATCCTGTTTGCCCAGAACTCTTAATAACTGCATTCCTTAGGTCACAAGCATAGCCATGGAAACAGTATGTCTCTCCTTGTGAGACCACTGTGCCTCAGTTTCCAAAATTTCCCCCTTTTTGTTTTAGTTGAGGTGACCATGCCTGTCTTAGGTTGCCCTCCTCTTGAGAGTCTTACCCATCATTGACTACCAGCCAAGCTCTTCGACTTGGGGAAATTATTGAAGTGCTTTGGCTAGCACCAGATTATTTGCATGTCCCATGGCTGTTACACTTTGCAATTTTCTTTGAAAGCACTGTCCGGCACAGGCAAGAATCATGAGCAACAGAACAAATATGTTTAGCCCTATTCCTAAAGCTGACAGGAAATGCTGTGATTTCTACCAATTACCTGGGCTAAATTTTGTAATATGTGAAATCATATCTGAGAAAATATCCTTATCATTTGCTACATAAATTTGATGAGACATCTCTAATATTTTCTAATATTTTCAGAGAGATATTACTTTTATGGCCTAATAATGGATTCTTCATTTTTTCCATACTATATCTGATGAATTACATGCAAGCAGAGTTAAACAGAAATTATTTTCATTCCAATCACACCTCAACCCCCTTAACAAATTCAAATTATACAACTGATTTCTAATATGTAACAAGCTGATTTCAAATCATTAACTCAATTATTTAACTGCCCATCTATATACTCTTGACTATGTCACAGATCACTAGCATTTTTATGCCAATTATGTACATATTGTTGTTTGAACTTTCATGTAAAGCTATTGCAGCAGTAGCAGCAACTGTAATGATACGAATCAGTCCCAAAATGCTTATAATAAGCAGTCCAGTAAAGCATCTAGTCCACTTCAAGAATTCTTGTGCCATATGTAGCAATAACTGACTTTCAGGAGATGACTGCCAAATTCCACGTCATTCTCACAGGTATCCAGATGCCTTTTCTTCTTCTGGCCATCACTATTGTTGCTTCATTGATGTTCACCTTTTCAGTGGAACCACTTTTGCCTTTTCTTAGGTTTCAGTGGTAGGGCTCTGGATCTTCACAAAGGCATCCATGCCAACAGTCCTAAAAGGGATGTTAGTGGAGTGGGCAAGGACATGACAGTCACCTGTTACTACTAGCAGGTATCCCAGATGTCTCTTCATAATCTGAGGGTGATTTACAATAGTCCATCATTTCTGTCTTGCTTTTAGCATTTTCAATCCATCCCTGGATAGAGATGGCAGTCTTTAGAGTGACCAGACACTAATGGGTTAAATCTTTCACTTTTAGCAGGACCTCCCATGCTGCACACAACTGCTTTTTTATATTGTATTGTTGGCCCCTTTCCAGAATTGTGATTAAAATCCAAGGGATACTTGTTTAGAATTTTGCTTTTGCCACAAACTCCACCCAAAGCCAATATTGGTGCTTGCCACATCCAATTCATAGGCTAAGTTAATGTCCACAATTTACCTTCTTTTTATTATTATTTAAAGTGCTTGCTGGAGGTTTTCCTACTTCCACAAAGGACTTTTCCCAATTAATACATGCAATGGTTTTAATATTTGAGCTAAGGAAGGGATGAAAGATTTTCAGTATTCCAGCCATATTACAAACTACATTAATGTGAGAAAACATTGTACTTTATCAATTACAGCAGAGGTTATAGTTTTGTTCTACCCAACTAAACAACATTGAGCAGCAGGGACCTCAGAGTCCATCCCAACTGTCTGCCCACCCCAGGCTCTCAAGATAAGATACCATTGTTTCTGCTGTTTCTTTTAATTTTGAAAAGATTATTGATTAGCATAATGTCATCAGTAGCGTTTTAGCCACAGATTTCTTCTACTCAGCCACATTCTTTGCCACAAGGCCAGGGCAGATGGTTGGGCTATACACACAGCCTTGGGGAGGCACTGCAAAAGTCTATTGTTGACTTTTCTACAGGTAAGAGAATGCAGGCTGGCTTGACTTGCCTAAGGAAATACTAAAGAAAGACTTAGCACGTTTTAAAACAAAATGATAATGACACAGCTGGACCTTAACGTCTTGCAACAAACTAGCAATATTTGGTATTGCTGCATACTACAGTGGCGTTACTTCAATTTATGATAAGAAGTTGTTTCTATGACACACACCTTTTTATATTAATTAAAACCATAATCAATCATATTGTATTTTGTTTAATATTATGTTGAAATATTGATAAATTTATACACTCTTAAGCATTCATATGACCCTTTTACTAATACAACTTTAGTCAACAGAGAGTTAAAAAATCCTGTTAATTTTATAGCACTTTCAAACACCTTCCATTCAACTTATAACATATTAAATGAACTCAACTATTATTTTATTTTTTCTTTCAAGGTAAAAGAACAAATCTCTTGTAATTAGTTTGGAATTAAAAGCTACTCTTCAGGATTTGATTTTGAGAAAGCAAGTTTGAAAATTAATTTCCTTCAAAAGAGATAAGACCTTTTCTTCTTTGAACACTGAGGAAATGATAAGGTTAAAGCACAAGAAGCTATTTTGATAAAACAGACTTTCCTTGCATACTGATTATTCAGGATGAACACTTTTCATAAACTTTTACCAAAACAGGCTAATGACTTGAGAGACTTTGAGAAAGAAGAAAATTTTACCTTTGCATTAGTATACTACTTGATACTAAACTTTTTAAAATTTTATAGACAGACCCATCAAATCTTGCTTAACTTTAACGATAAATTTTCTTTTCCATGAACCTTCTACACTTTCAGTATTCATTCAGGTTTTGTTACACATTTTACTCTTTCTTAATAATCAATCATTTTATCTTAGGAAAAAACTATCTCCTGTTTCCTTAACAATAAAAACACATTCCATATATCCCAGATACATAAGTTACCAAAACAATTTTGGAAACTGTTTTCTGGCAAACTTTTTCCAAAATATAATTACAATCAACACTAAACAAACTTGTTAAAATAATGAACTTTTCTTCATTTTAAATACTTAGTAGCATGTAATACCAGAAATAGTCTTTTAGAACCAAGTTGGCAGG
This sequence comes from Dasypus novemcinctus, assembly GCF_030445035.2. Taxonomy (NCBI): domain Eukaryota; kingdom Metazoa; phylum Chordata; class Mammalia; order Cingulata; family Dasypodidae; genus Dasypus; species Dasypus novemcinctus. The sequence goes on from NW_026688143.1 coordinate 2,320,874, forward strand.
GGAGGCTGGCTGCCAACAAATTTTCTTGTTATAAAATTACCTTTTATTATTATTATTATCAATTCAGGTTTTGTTTAATAATGACTTTTTCGAATTATCCATTTAAATACCTTAATTTAAACAATGCTTTGTTAAACTTCTTATAATTATTTATAACCATATAGACTATAATTATATTATTTTAAGACAAATTTTACCTTTACAGAACACGTTTCCTTACCCAAAGTTACTACAATACCCTTTATAACTTACCACATGCATTCAAGTTCCATTCTGCATATGTTCTTTCTGATTTTATGAAGACCAGTTGTCTTATTTTAGGACAAAATACACTTTTTTAAACAAACATTAACTTTAGTTAGCACTTCGACAAAATTTTACCTTTCAAAATATTTATTCAAGTTTTACATCCTTTATTTTGTGAATAAAAATAAACTATTCATTTCAATTTAGGCAAGAACCATTTTTTATGAAGAGACAGTAATTTCATTAAGACTTACAATTTTTATCATTGTAGAGATGCCATTAACATTTAAACTTAAGTATTAATATAAATATTTATTTAATTTTGGGCCATTTGAATAGATCTTTTTGAAATTTTTATTTATTAATTTATATCATCATCTGGAGGTATCAAAATATACACTGACATTGAACAAACAAACACAAAACAATTACAACATATTAACAGAAACATACAGTTTACAATTGACTCATAATTCTTACTTTCTTACTTTTTTGGTATAGCTGTTTTTAAGTTCTCCATCATATCCATCTTAGATTTTACTGTTTTTAAGATTTTTTCTGGAATCCATGTTGCCTGTAACTTTCAAGCCTGTGCTTGGAAACATTTTTATTATCAGCAATCAGATAACTTGAGCAGCATAAATGTAATTAAGCTCTTATTTAGCCATTTAGAACACACATTTTTTGGATTACTACTCTGTAAGACTATACTGAGACTTGAAGTTCAGGACTAAACTATTGATTTAAAACCAAAAATTCCTTTTAACACCTTGATAAAAATTTTTTATTGTTTTATTACTTCAGTTAAATAGGCCGAATCAGAATTAGCATGGAAACAAAACAGAACACCAATGTTGCTATGTTTATCTCCTTTTCCAGCAGTTTAATTCTATTAACTAACACTAGCCCACAATTACATTATTATGTAGGCAGCAGGGGGTTTACAGAGTTGCTGCCAGAATAATTTCCTTATCATAGTTAACACTTTAACAGAGAGTTTTCTTACAAGCCTGATTTCACTAACAAGAACTTTATTTAGTATTTTTACCTGTTTTAAATCTTTCAATAGTTTAAAAGGTATTGGTTCATGATGGAACTCAGTACCTTCCTTAGGATTATTAGCATCTGATGGAGTTAGTTGTGATATAACCAGAAAAGCTGATAAGAATTGCATGGCCTCCAGATCCCCTTGTTGAGATCCTTGCAATAAACAGCACATCAAGGGTGTTTGAGGAGTGGGGTTGGAAACAAATATCTTTTTAACATAGGGTAAAGCATCTGACATATCTGAAAAGATTCCAGGTGCTGATGTCAGGGCAGCCATAAGTGGTGGCTCAACAGGCACAGTAGGTTGAACTGGATATAAGCTAGGATAAGCATCTGGATGATATATGGAGATTGGATATTTTATTAGAGCAGGCAGTTATTTTCTTATCTATAAAAGGATTAGGCATAAAGCCAGGAGACTCTCCTCTGCCTTTTGGCTCAGAATTTAGTTCTTTCAAATTGCCCTCCACTTTCTGTTTGTCTATGGGTTTTGAAAATATAGTAATTTCTTCTTTGTCATCTTCCTCTGATTGTAAAGGATCTAAGGTGGCAATAATTTGCTGGTACAAAGCTCACACAGATAAAAGGAATGGATTCCCCTCTTGGGAATCCATATCTTTGATATGCTCTCTGTAAAGCTTTCATTACACGTCTCCACTGTTTGAATTTAAAACATTATGCCCCTGAAGCTGAAACCAACCACAATGCTTTTGTATTAAAGCAAACAATTTGATTAACTCACAACTTTTTACAGGCACCCCACTAGCAAAGTTTTTAACACTTGCAAATATTCTTCCACACTTCCCATTTTAACTATTACCCTGATGACTTCATGGAAATGTTACTCACCTAAAAGAAGACTCCAATCACACTGCTTTGGATGCCATTCATGACCCTTGTAGGAGTCCTTTCCGTGGTTCCCAATACTGTTTTGGAAGACTCACTTCTTTGGGCCCTACATTGGGTGCCATTTGTTGGAGATTTGGGCCCAAAGGGTATCAGGAATGAAAGAAAGAGAAAAAGAAGAATGAAAGAAAGAGGAAGAAAGAGAGAAAGCTGGGATCAGACAACTTTATTGTTTACAAGGGGCGCTATATATACCCCAGTCTATGTGAGAACAAGCAGCAACATGCAGTTAACTATCAGCATTACTCATAATCTAAGGAATTCAAAAAATCTTATCTCAAGGTACAAAGTCTAAGTGGTCTATTTACTACAAAAGCTATGTTCTCATCTTTTCTTTCAGCCTTTAACAGCTTCATCCTGTTTGCTGGGAACTCTTAAATACTGCATTCCTTAGGATTCAAGCATAGCCATGGAAACAGCATGTCTCTCCTTGCAAGACCACTGTGCCTCAGTTTCCAACAGGGAAAAAGCTATGGAATATTCCAGTCTGTAGTTGGGTGCAGTAGTTACACCATACTCAGCCATGGAAGAATATTAGCTGTGGTTGCAAATTACATGAGGTGTCAGCTGACTTGGGCAGGGGGCATACCTTTCAGTTAATAGAGCTCATGATTTGCTGGTTTCTAATCTCAAGAAAAACCCAGCATATGTCAACTCACAAACTGACCTTTTTTGAAATCATACTGCTTTCTCCTTAAAATATCCAAATCCTCTAATGTGATACTTTAAATCCAGTACTCTGTTGCCCATGCCTGAAAAAGATGATTCTCAAGATTGTGAGGTTCCTGTTTCTCAGTTATTATCCCCAGGACCAGATTTACCAAAAACAAAGCAAAACAAAACAAAACACACACAAACAAAAACAAAACAAAACAAACAACAAAAAAAAATCCTTGATAAGCCTGGCTTAGAACATATTTTTAGATGTATCTTACCATAAAACAGAAACAGATAATTATGAGGCAGACTATGAAGTAACCACTACAGTAGAAGCAATTACTGGTCAGCAAGCCCCTGGCCTCACCATGCCCTAGTGAGCTGTGGTAAAACTTTTAAATAGAGGCAGTCATTTAGCTAAAAGAAAATCACTTAATATTTATACTGACCATAGGTATGCGTTTGGAGTAATTCATGATTTTGGAAGTTTATGAAAACAAATGGACTTCCTGCAGTCATTAGGAACCAAATAAAAAATGGTAAATATCTAAAATAATAGATGTATTTCTATCACCTAAGGAAAAGGTAAAACAAAGAAAAAATGCTGTGATAAAAATGGAAGCACACACTCACAAAACTTAAGGAGAAGATAAGAAAAATGTCAACCTCACAGCTCAACAATATGTGGAGACAACAAAACATTTTCCTTGTATAATGTCCTTCATAAGGCCTCTCCAAATGAGTTAGCTCACAGTTAGGAAAATGTTTCTGTATTTGAAAAAGAAAAATAGAGTCAGCAGGGTTAACAATTAAATTCTGGGAATGGAATCTAGGAAGTGTTGGATGGTGCCCTGTTGCCCTAGAGTCCCTAGAAGGAACTACATGTGAGCCCTCCATGAAATTACCCATTACAGAATGCAAAAAAATGAAGAAGGACAAGGAAATATATTGGTGGGCAGTTTTGATAAGGTACTTTAAAAAATCTGTAATCAGATTCATACATGACAGGCTCATCATCTAGGCAAAATTTATTAATGTTTATATCTCCATAAACTTAACTGCCACAACTGGACTATTTGAACATCAGCTGAAGGGCTTTACCAGCCCTTTCAATGGATTATAATTATATATAGTTTATGACTTACAGGTATTAAGAATGGGTTGAGGCATTCTCTTGTCAAAATAAGAATGCTTTAACTGTAGGGGAAAAAAAGGAAAATGGTTTTCCAAAGCAGGGAGTACCCTTTGAACTCTCAAGCAAGCTTCAAACTCACTTCACTGGAAAGATTATAAAAAAAGTGTATCAATATACATTTATGTAATCTAAGTATCTTTTTAAATATATATATATATATTTAAAGTTTGTGTCAAGTGGTTCCCATCCAGCAAATCACCCATTGCCCATATCATCCGACACCTATGGTAAGGTAGAATAAATCCATGGGATATTTAAATTAAAGTTTAAATATTGACTCACTGGTGCTGTCTTGGCCAAAACATTCCCTTTGGGCCTCGTGGCCCTGAGGTCTATGCCATCAGGCAAACACCACTGATCCCACCAGAGGTAATTATAGGGCAGCCCATGTATGGGGAACAGTTCACTAGAGAGGATCTGTAACAGTTTGATGTTGGATGGATCCCAGAGAATCATGTCCTTAGAGCCAATCCATTCCTGTGGGAGTGGACCTATTGTAAATGGGACTCTTTGATTAGATTACTTCTGTAAGGCATGCCCCGGGGTGGGACTTAATCCTCTTACTAGAGTCCATATGGAAAGAGACAGACGCAGGTACTCAGAGTGAAATGCTCACAAGCTGAGAGAGAAACCAGAAACTGAAAGCAACAGAGTTCAGAGGAGAAAGCAGAGACTGACGGATGCCATCATGTACCTTCCCATATGACAGGAGTCCAGGATCACCCACAGCTGATCTTTGAGGAGAGAGCATTGCCAGAGGATGTCTTGATTTGGACTCTTTTCTCAGCCTCACAACAGAAGCTTACAAGTCAATAACCCCCTTTGGAAAAGCCAGCTCATTTGGGGAAATATTGGTTTCATCAGCCTCGGTTAACTAAAACAGGATCCAATGATAGTGAATTGAGGTTTTTTCAGTATTGTAGGAAATCAATGGAATATCCTCAGGGATTTTTTTTTTAAAGTTACTGAAGATTTACTAACCCTCTACCACCTAAAGACAACATTCCACCACCTGCAAAATGATGACATTATATTCTGGAAAAGAAAACAATGAAAAACCAATCTCTGGCCTACTCAAAATAAACTTATCAGGTTTTAATAACTTCACATATAGCTGTCAAATTAGAAGGAAATGAGACTTGGGTACAACACATGCAGCTAAAACTGGTGCCACTTCCAAGGTGGGTATATGAAATGATATATGATCCAAAATTAAAATTAACCAAAATAATCCAGAAGCAGTTGACACTGTGTGTGTATCTGATGTGGACAGGTACTGCCAAGATCATAGAACAAGAACCCATTCAACCAAGTGTTTTGCAGGTTATGGGGAAGTTTTTGGGTGATGAGGTACAAACACAGATACCCAGCAAGATAGCATGAAATGAGAGGTTCATAACATCGAAGAATCTGGAGGGGGAGAATGGAGAATCTTGGCATGGCAGGTCCCAGCTTACCTAGCCTAGGTTCCTGGGAGGGTTCATGGAGGGGCAGGTTGGAGCACATGTTTATTCCAGGTGCTTGTCTTTACTGTGACCCAGATGGGAAGGATCCAATGGACCCTGGGCCTGGCAGTTTCACAATATATGGTACAAAAAGCAGATGTAACTAAGACCATGTGGAGAAGCTGAGAGCAGCTTCTTATCATCCAAACCATATGGAAATTGATGCCTTGCAAATAAATTATGCAGCAGGAAAGAGCTGCAGTGGCAAGGGGGCAATTGAAAAGAAGTGGCAGAGGCTGATCATAGAAGCTGAGGTTAGCTCTTGTCATCCATACCTGTGAAGGTGCAGGTGTTGCTAGTTGTGGTTATACCCAGGGAAGGGTTAACTCAGGTGGTTGCTCAAAATGTGAATTTATGACTAAGTTGGGACAAGGCAAAGATGTATCAAAATAATTTTTTTCATTACACCAAAATTCCCTTGTTTAATTGACACCCTTTTGCTTTTATCTATATTTACAATTTTGTTTTTATGCTTTTGTTATCTTCCTCAAAAACCTATTTTCCATACTTTCTCTAGTCATCAAGATAAACCCTTGTTAAAATAACATTATTAGGAGCAGATGTGACTCAAGTGGTCAAGTGTCCCCTTCTTACATTGGAGATCCTGGATTCAGTTGCCTCATGCCTCCTAAAATTTTAGAAAAACAAGAAAAACAAAAGAAATAATCAATTCAGGGAAGCCTATGTGGCTCAATGTTTGAGCTCCAGCTTCCCACATATGAGGTCTCTGGTTCAAACCCTGGCCTTGGTACCTCAAACAGACAACAAAACAACAACAAAAATCCCAAGGGGACTGCACTTCATCAGTCCAACAGTGGTTTATATGGACTAATATCCAGGTAACCCTTCCCAGGAGAACAAAAGGCAAGTCAGCAAAGCCAGCATCAGGTGGCCAAGGGTATTGGCTCTTCTAGGTTTGAATTTCCTAGTCTGAAAAGGCAGGCTGTGGTCAGCACTCATTTTGTTTTGCTTAAAAAAAAAACTTTCTCCTGAGAAAAGAAAAAAAAATCATACTTTCATTTTTTAAAAGCATCACTACATAAAATTATGGGTTTACAAAGTAATAAAATTTGACATCCAAATAAAAGTTTTTCTCCCAGAAATTTCTCAAACCCTTCTTGTGTCACATATGATGCTAACAAATATAAAGCAGGTAATCTAAATTTCAGTTTTGTGACAAAATGCATGTTTTTCCAAAGCTGCACAAAAAGCTCACCTAAACCCTTCGGCCCTGAGATAGCGGCCTTTAGGGAGCAAGCTGGGCACCCGGCAGCCTCTGGGGCTGAGGTCCAGAAGCAGAATCCCCTGTGAGTGGGGACTGGACCATGAAGGCAGCAGAGAGGCCACAGGAGCCCAGAGGCTTGGTGGGAAATCTCAGTCTCCATTCAGCCATGCTCCATTTGGTGTTCTCTGCACAAACCAAAGACCCCTCGATCCACTGTGTGAGGAGAGTGATAAAAGCACCTGGGGAAGTGGCTGCCTTCAGGGAGAAGACCAGGCTGGGGGAGCTCTCACTTACTCCCATGGAGCAGGGAAGAGCCTGAGGGCCATAGAGGACCGCCTGCTCACAGGGCCTCTATTCTCTAAGCACCCAGCTTGAGCCCTTGCCAACTACACCCCTCCAGTATAAACCAGTGGTCTCCTGACTGCACTCACCACTGGGGAGGCATTACTACTGCCCATGTGCAGAGAATGGTTTGTCAGGTCAAATCCTCCAAAACTGCAGGTTCTCTGTGTGAAGGAGAGGCAGACAGGAGAGGAGTTACCCCTGAAGTAGCTGGCAGAGCAGCACACCAACCCCAGACCCCACTTGCGGGGTGTCACTGAGCCACAGATGTGTGTGCAGGTGGAAGTGATGGGGGAGAGGGTGCAGGACTCAGGTTCCCAGGAACCTCTTGCCTAAACAGAGTTCCACAGTGCCCTGACATACAAATGCCATGATCACCACAAAGCTCTCTGCATATTCTCTGCCCTAAGATTCCCAGTCTTGTCATGACCCAGCCTCCCATTCAACCTCCCTTATGTCAGTGACAAAATAAGGGCTATTTATACAGGGTCATGAGCTCATCAGTTTTAGAAGAGAAGACAGAAGCCCAGTGGCTGCAGAGAGCCTTCTAATGGACTTCTGTGTAGTTTAAATCACTCAGAAGGGAACAAGGCTATGTTTATTGCAGGCTGACAGGCAGGCTCATGCACTGGTGTCTCCTAACCACAGCCACAACTTTACCAACCTACTTAAATATGACCCTTTTTCTAAACGTGTAAAGGGAAGAGACCACATTTCCCCAGAAAGAAAAAGTTGGATAAACAACAGTCTTCAACCACACTCGTTAATTTCATCAGGAAAATTATTGAAGTTTTATAAGGAAGAAGAACTTCAGTGTCCTTTTAGCTTGTTTCAAACTTCATGGAATGCCTTTATATTAGGTAATATAAGGCAGTAATTTTCTATTTCCAGAACTTGATTTGAATACACTGTTGACTAAAAAACTAAACAAACAAACAATACCTAAACTTCTAAGAAAATAAGTGAAAGCAAAAACATCCTATTTTTGGCACAGCTGATATGTATACCAGAACAGCACAATGAATATTAGAAATGCTGCTTATTTAAAATAGGCATGCTTGCTCTGCTGACTGAGAAACTCCTGTGTCTGTCCTATGCAGTGTGATGGGTGACGTGCTTAGACTCAGCTCTGGTTCCCCAGCAGCAACACTTATCATGGACTGAAGACTGGATGGCAGGTGCTCAGTGAGGGCCACTGCATTCAGGACAGCCACCAGTGCCTCCTGACCACTGTGACCCTGAAATTGAGGCTCAGTCAATGCCACAACCATGCAAATGAAGGGCTGGGATTCATTCTGTGAATTTCCACTCTAAAAGCAAAGAACACTGGGGAGGAATGGAAGGGTTGGATGTGGCAGTTTTGTCCAAAGAGGAGCAGGCAGCAGCCTTTCAAGGTGGCAGGTGATGAGGACACCACAGAACCTTCTCCCTCAGCAAACAGCTGCTGCTGCTCTGAATAATGTAGGGTGGATGTGATCTCCAATGGGACATTCCTAATTCATAGCAATTTAATGGGATATCTGACTTCCTTTATAGTCAACTTGGCTGGACCTCGATCTACTCTGTAAAAAGAGAAAGACCCACATGCAAAAATGTTCACCAAACCACCTAACAAAGCAAATGGTGTTGCACCCACCCTTCAAGGCTGATTTTTAATATTAGCTTTCCCTTCCCACCTTATAAGGCCAAGTAAAGGTTCCCATGTTTACAAAGGCAGTGATTTTATTTCAGTTCCTTTCCCCTGACTCGGGCTTCATGACAGTGTGGGGTCCAGATGCCACACTTGGTAGCATCTGCACATCCTTCTTTAACCAGCAGCGGCTTCACAAGACTGGAGCCCCGCTTGTTATTTCTAATGCACATGAAATAGCTGATAAAGAATTTATGAGGAAACTATGACTGCAATAAGTTAAGCACACATTTAAGTTTCTAAATTCCTGCTGTATGCATTTATTCTTAAAATTGAAAGCTTAAAGCTAAGAATGAACTGGTTTTCTTAAATACCAACTAAGACCTCATCCTAAGATAAGATAAGCTATCTGGAACAATTTTTCTTTCAATCAGTGGGGGATTGACAAGGAGTATAACAATAAACAGTCCTCAAACTAATCTCCAACTTTTTCTGTAATACCACATAGTTCTTGAAGCAGCACTCCTTAAATGGAGAAAATAGGTTGTAAACATTAAAAGAAAAATAACCCAATCTTTGATGTTGTGATATAAATGAAGCTATATAGTCCTTGCATCTTCTGTACAATTATAGAAATGTTTCAGACATACTTGTGGAGAAGGCAGCGAGTAAGTGGAATATGCCATGCAGTTGCCATGCATGTCTCTTCCCCCAAACAAAAATTTAATGACCAAATAAAATAAAGACAAGTGACACATCCAGTGTGTGTGAGGTATTATCATTTCCCTGAGGTTTCATTAAGCAAATATGGCATTTTTAGAAGACAAAAAGATCAAGGTTGAAGAATAAAGGACAGCTTTTGGTAAAATGAAGGAAATATATGAAAAGGAGAATGCAAAAGAACTTTGAAAATAAATAGAGCAAAGAAAATAATCCTAACCCCCTGAAAAACAACAAGAAAACTTTCTTATTTCTCAGTAAAACATTGTTTTACATTACTTTCTCTGGATAATTAGAAAATTAAATGTTGTTTTCCTTATTGTACAGTAAAGAAATGTGCACAAATATAATTGAACACTGAACACATTTCAGCAAGTGCTAAGCTGCCCAGTGCTGCCCTAAGTTCATAGCACCTTAAAAATATTTAGACTTGGGCTGAGATTTGTGACAGAGATTACATACATTGCTATCATTATGGGGCAAAATAAATATTTTCTTTTAAAAAATGGTGCTTGAAAACAACCTTGTCTGATGTCTACATGATGCCTGTGGAATCAGTCCCCGACCCCCATGTTAGCACAAATCTGAAAAAAAGAACTTTCAGAGGGAAGTTCTTGATGAAGTTACATTGTTATAAATGATGGCATATGCAGTCTATTATTTAGGTATCATATTGATAATGTATCATCTTCTGTTGTGAACCTACATATATCGTGAATACCATGAGGGTCATATGAACAACTGAATGTACTCAATTTGGGAAAATTGTCCATGTCACATAATTTAAACCCACAAGGTTGGTCAGCCAATGAGGGAAGTGGGCTGTTTTATCACGGACATGAGCTGGGAAGACACTGGTGTGCTGAGCCTGTACTGAGTCTGGCCAAGGTATATTATACAGAACAGATGCGAGGCTGACTGAGCAAGAAAGAGAACTGTCATTTCAGCACAAAAACAAAACCCAAACAAAAAATACCATGCTAGAAAGGAAGAGAAAACTTTTGCTACATAATAATAGTATTAAAAGAGCCAGAAGATTCCTTTCTAGAATCTTTTAGAATGGAGAAGGGCGTTTCACATGGGTGCTGACCAGACAAGGACCTGGTGAAATATAAGTAGCACAGCCTTGGGCTGGGGAGAATGGCAGGGTGGAGGGCCACTGCCACCCTGAAAAGCTGGGTGGGAGCCCAGGGCTTCTCCAGGCTCTGGGCATTCATACAGACCATGTGCCAGCTTCAAGGGGACAGACTCATCCTCTTACCAGTCTAACCACAGAGTAGTAAAACTGAGAAGCATTTTATTATCTGTAAGGAACTGCTTCATTTCTGGCTACATACAGGAGGATAGACAAGATGTGTGTGTACATTTCCAAGTGCTGCTTCTTTTGTTTAAAAAGATAAGAGCATCTAAGAGCTTAAGTAAAACAGAAGAGCTCTAATCTTCTTCCCTTTTAGTTAGCAGAGACAACAAGCATGTCTCTCAAGGCATCAAAGCAGAATGCTCTGATCCATATGGGTTCTCAGGAGGTTGGGGGTCCTCCACACTTAGCTTCCCAGCCCCAGGGGCCTCCCACTATCAAGAGGACAGATGGGAAGAGGGGGGAGCATGGCTATTAGCAACCTTTGTTCCTTTTGTTTGGGGCTTGTGTTGCCCTGTGTGACTGGAAGGGGGATGGAGGAAGAAACTGAGCCTTTTTCTGGTCAGAACCTCTGGATCAGGTTCTGGTGCTTTTGCCTCAAGGGATCTCCTACTCCCAACCTAATGTGTTGGAATACAATAGTAGTGTGAAATTGACACGCAGGCTTCCATGTGCCCCATGAACAGAACTGGGGAGTCTCAAAAGATCCCACTGTAGGCATGAAAAACCCTGCATGGCAAATGTGCAATACCAACAATTATCTATCTACTGATATGCTATGAGCACCTCACAGATTCCTGTTTCAGAACCAGAGACCCTGGTTAGAACAAAACAATCATTACTGAAGTTGCTAAAGTCTGTTGGTGCACAAAAAGACACACAATGAAAGACATTATATTTTATCTTGGCCAATATATTATGACAAAGTGATGAGAAACAACAATATATTGTATATTGTTCAAATTATCTTCTAGGGGAGTTTTTGTAGTGCCAAGCTCCTCTGTGAAAGAACACAGAAAAATGTCTACAGAAACTTGGTAGTAGTCAACCAGCAGGAACCATCAGGTTCAGGTGCATCTCTAAGTGAAAACAGGTGTCACCTTCAAGATGGCAATCATCAGGAAGCGGACTTGGCCCAGTGGATAGGGTGTCTGTTTACCAAATGGGAGGTCCACAGTTCAAACCCCGGGCCTCCTTGACCCATGTGGAGCTGGCCCATGTGCAGTGCTGATGCACACAAGGAGAGCTGCCCCACACAGTGGTGCCCCCCACATAGGGGAGCCCCATCACAAGGAGAGCACCCCTTAAGGAGAGCTGCCCAGCGTGAAAGAAAGTTCAGCCTGCCCAGTAAGGGTGCCACATGCATGGAGAGCTGACACAACAAGATGATGCAATAAAAAAGAGACACAGATTCCCATGCCACTGACAACAACAGAATTGGACAAAGAACACACAGCAAATGGACACAGAGAACAGACAACTGGGTCAGGGGAGGGGGAAGGGGAGAGAAATAAAATAAATCTTAAAAAAAAAGATGGCAGCCATCAAAGGGACCTTGTGCAAGAGGTGTAGAAGGAGAATCCTTCATCCTCAAATTTGATTTTTAGACCTTCATCTAAAAGGAGAGTAATTAGTGAGACAGAAAATTCAGAAGACTTAGCTGGTGGACAACAGAAAGCACCACAAATTTGCTAAAATTTACTTTTCCTCTGATGAAAGTCTTGCTCTATGTATAATAAGGAAGATATGGTGTAAAAGATTCTGTAGGAGTGAATGAATGGAGACTATCGAATCTGGATTTTGATACTGGTTTAAGTGAACATTCTGGTGATTGGTTGAATCAGGATTCAGTTTCAGATCAATTCAGTGTATAATTTGAAGTTGAATCTCTTGATTCAGAAGATTAGTGAAGAAGGACAAGAACTCTCATATGAAGATGATCAGGTTTATCAAGTTACTGTATATCAAGCAGGGGAGAGTGATACAGACTCATCTGAAGAAGATCCTGAAATTTCCTTGCCTCTCTGTGGGAAATGTACTTTATGCAATGAAATGTATCCTCCCCTTGTAGAAATGCATTACAACAGATGTGAGAATTGACTTCCTGAAGATAAAGGAAATGATAAAGGGAAAATACCTGGGAAAGCCATACTAGAAAACTCAACACATGTAGAAGAGGGCTTTAATGTTCCTGATTTTAGAAAAAATGACATAGAGGAAAAGAATAAAATCACACAAGCCTCCCAATCCCAAGAAAATGAGGGCTATTCTCAGCCATCAACTTCTAGTAGCAACATTTATACCAGTAAGAAGATGTCAGCCATCTGCCCATTGGGATTTAAGCCCCCTCTCAAGTAGAAGCAGAGTGGGATCACCATCCTGAAATTCTCAAGACTGGGGAGTGAACAATGGACTAAAGTAGACTTAGTATTATTCTATTATAGACTTAATATTATTCTAGCAATGGAAGAACTTTTATCATTGATGTAAAGGTAGTGGCCACTAGAGGTTCTGAGGTGAGGGAGAGGGAAGAATAGTTATAATATGGGGACATTTGGGGCACTGGAATTATCCTGCATGACATTGAAATGACAGGTATAGGCCATTACATTTGGTCATAACCTATAAAATTGGGTAAGGCAGAGTGTAAGCTATAATAGAAACTATAGTACATTGTTAATAACAATGCTTCAATATGTGTTCATCAATTGTAGCAAATTTACCACACTAATGAAAGATGTTAATGTGGGAAAGTGTGGGAGGGTTAGGGTGAGGGGTTGGGGAATATGGGAATCCCCTATATTTTTTATTAAACATTTATATAATCTAAAGCTTCTTTAAAAATTAAAAAAAATTAAATAAAGCTGTCAGAGAGTTTGAGAGGAATGAAACACAAGATAAAGAAAAATGCATGGAATCTAGTTTCCATCTTTGTGCCATTGAACCTTGTGACCTAAAATTGACTGTATCATCCATGACAAAAAAGGACATCTTATGGCTTGTTTTACATGTTCAAAAAAGCTAAAAAAAATAAAATAAAATAAAATAAAATAAAATAAGGCCTGTCCAATATGTAGGCAGCTAGTTCAAATGATTATGCTAACTTATTTCTCCTAGTTGACTTGTTTGTAAGAGTAGAATTATGTATTTCTAACTATGTAACCCTAAAAACTCAGACAGTTATTTTGGCAACATTAAATTTATTTTTATGTTTCTATACATATTGAAGTGTAAAAGTATCTCAGTCCATGTAGAATTCTTCTCCTTAATGTAATTTACCTACTTGGGGATGGGATGGGGTTTAGTGAATATTCACTTCATTTTAGGAAAATTTCACTTCTGTTTATAGTTCATATTTGGGTTTTAATGTAATTTGAATTGGCTATATAGATGGTTATTTAATTCTATCCTTCATATTTTAATTCATTTCCACCTTCACTTAAATAAAAATATCTGATTTTTCAAAATATAAGTAGGATATTCACATATAAGTTCTTTAGTACCTTTCTTTTAAGGAGATAAATTTTGTGAGAAAGATTTATTATTTAAATTTTAGATACTCTTAAATCTTCTCATCCTTAGTTACTCTGCTCTTTCAGAGTCTCTTAAAATATTCTTTACAGGGAAGCAGATTTGGCCCAGTGGTTAGGGTGTCTGTCTACCACATGGGAGGTCCACAGTTCAAACCCCGGGCCTCCTTGACCTGTGTGGAGCTGGCCCATGTGCAGTGCTGATGCGCGCAAGGAGTGCAAGGAGTGTGCCCCCTAAGGAGAGCTGCCCAGCGTGAAAGAAAGTGCAGCCTGCCCAGGGATGGCACCACACACATGGAGAGCTGATGCAGCAAGATGATGCAACAAAAAGAGACACAGATTCCCATGCCGCTGACAACAGAAGTCGACAAAAACAAGAACACGCAGCAAGTGGACACAGAACAAATGACTGGGGGCAGGGGGCAGGAAGGGAGAGAAAAAATCTTTTAAAAATATTCTTTACAGATAAATAGAAATTGGTAGTTATATTCTCTGCTACTGAAGTAAAAAATGTACCACTTGTTCTCCAGGTATAGGTGGTGATGATGTTGTCCATTGAGAGTCTTTCAGAAGAGTCAACGCAACTTTTTTAAGCTCTGTAGTAAAATGTGGAATTGTCCTGGGAGGTCCAATGTGACATGTATTTTCAGGGTTTGGTGGGAATTGTTTGTTTTTCTCAAGTGAAAAACAGTTTAATTCACTTTGAAGTGTCTTTTTAGACAGGGTTACACGGTCTCTATTAATTGCCTAGATATCAGACCTTTGCTTAAGACCAGTTTCAGAAACCAGTGAATTCAGAAAGATTAATTCATAAATTAGTTAAAAGGAAGAACTGTTCATTTTTAAAAAAAAATAGCTGGAAACGTCAACATTTCTCTAAATTATCCAGAAAATATACATAACTTCCTTCAAGAATTACAGGGTCATGGGATTCTAATATTGCTGTCAAACTGCACAGATTAATGTATTGATTTATATATACATATGAGTCCTTCAGCAAAATAGTATGAATAAACAAACCTTTAGATAAGTGGAGTTGAGTTTTAATTTAAAGTTCCAGTGTTTTGCTTCTGGTTATGACAGGTTGAGGGCAATAAAATAAACTGAACTATGGGTTTAGAATAGAACTGAGGGACAATTTTAAACAGCAACGTAGTGTGTCTGTTATTAGCAGTAGATTGTTATAGATAGACTTCATGAAAACAATGAACACATCCACAGATGACTTACCCATGTATACGTATGTAAATACAAAACAAATGGCTGAAGGTATTGGTAGTTAAGCCAAAGCTATTCTCAAATACAGTAAGGCTTAATTAATTTTTAATTTATGATACTTCCAACTAGAGCTAAACAGAATACATCCTTTCTAAGAAGAGTTAGTATAAATGAGATAATTTAATATATATCCAGAGTATATCTATGCAGTGATTATGCTGCTTACAATGCAAAAGTATGAGCAAATGGAATCTCATTCTAAATGCCTATGGATTATTAATGTGATCTTGATTACCTAACTTTTAAAGCATGGTGTAAAATATTATTGATTGATTTACAAAGAAACAACGTATTAAGTGATTTTAAAAATTTAAAAAGCAATGCTATTAATCACTGCTACTTCTCTAAGGTTAGATCTATCTCAACTCCAGTTATTTATAGGGTTTCTAGCATTATAAATTTAACTGATTGCTGGGTTTGCCAATATCTAGATGATAAAGATGGACCTAAAATAATATTCCATTCAGGCAAAAGTGATCATTGGTCAAAAGAAGAGGTAAATGTTTAATAAAAAGATTTGGTATCCTGTTAAAAATTAGTCAGCCCTTGTTACAGATCAATAAGTTAAATGTATTTGGCATTGGGACACCTTATTTGAAGCTTTAACTAGCTTTTCACAACTTATAATGTGGTGATTATAAACTCTTCTTTTTGCAAGAAAACTGTAATAAGACAGGGCCAAAATTGGATATATACAAGACTGGCTGTATATATTGGTTGTATATAACCAATTAATCAGGTTAGATTCAGTCAATCGAGATGGGACTTCCATATTCAAAGACAGAGAGCTTAAAAGTGACTCCGATAATGATACTTTTACTGATGTAACAATGAAAATCACTAAATTAGATATTGATTCAATGACAGTATCCCACTTGCATGTGTAATGCCTGCATTATCTCTTTACCCAATACAGATAAACTTATATAACATGATTTAGTCAATATTCAGGTTATATTTAAAATGGAAAACTCAACATACTTAATCGGGAGTAATATACATGAATTGTTACATCATTTAAATAGGAATGCTTTCTTCTTTCTCAGAGTAATGGGCTCTTGTAAAATGGCAATGTGCTGATGCTTATATGACCTCCTTAAAGGGTAAAAAAATACAAACAGAGAGACATTCAAGGTGGTTTTCTGGATCTAATCTTAACCTAACTTTAGATCATATTGGATTGCTTATTTTCCATGTGGGAAAATATATGAAACTTTTCTCCATGTTTGGTCAGGAAGATGTGTACTAGGTTATCTTGTTCCATGTATACCAAAGATATTTACACTAGCAAGGGAATTTCCAGGACGATGGCAGAGCAGGGAGATTCAGGACTCACTTCTCTTCCAAAAGAGCTAGTGAAGAGTCAGAAACTGTCTGTAACAGCTGTTCTGGAGCTCAGGAGGCCAAAGGAGCATTATACAGCATCCAGAGAATGGTGTATGGAAAAGGCTGAGAAATTGTGCTAAAAACTGTATGTACAACATTGTGATTATAATAAAAGCCATTGATTATACACTTTGGATAGATCATAGTGTATGTGAATACATCTCAAAAAAGAACAACTTAATAAAATAATAAATAATTATGCAAGAGTAGCCAGAAATAGCAACTATGTACAGCAGGGGAATCATAGAGAGGTTGAGAGGTGAGGAATTTTCTTGTTTTTATTATTACTGAAATAATGGAAGTGCTCCAATAATGATTGAAGTGATGAATGCACAACTATGTGATCATACCAAATTCCATTGTTTTTATACTTTGTATGAATTGTAAGCTTTATTAATATGTGTAAATAAAATTGACTTGTTAAAAAAGAACACTATGCAATCTAATTACAATTTTTATCAAGTTAAAAAATACTGAGTAGCTCACTCTGCAGTGACAGCTGGCACCCATTCCCCCATTCATGATATGGGCTATCTTAGGATCTGGTCTCTGGCTGGCTGTTGTGGGTGGGGAGGAATATGGAAGTCTACCCCAAGAATGTTGGGGTTGAGCATATCTTTTGATCAGCAAGTTTTGATTACTGAGTTCCAGTTTTGAGCTGCTGTTTTAGCTAACCCAGACAAGGACAGCCACTGCCATTGACTCAACCCCACTGGTGACATGGAGGAAGGCAGTTAAGGCTTAAAGACACAATGCCTCCTTAGGGCTGCAGGGAACAGTTTTCTAAAAG
Organism: Dasypus novemcinctus; assembly: GCF_030445035.2. NCBI lineage: Eukaryota > Metazoa > Chordata > Mammalia > Cingulata > Dasypodidae > Dasypus > Dasypus novemcinctus. Next base: position 2,338,469 of record NW_026688143.1, read on the forward strand.
GTGCCATATTTTTGGCAGGCCAGGAATTCAAGCTTCACCAAGTTGTGAAAAAGTCTTCTGGTGTCTTACCTGTATCTCTCTCCAGGGCTCATTGGGGCTGGGGGTCTGAGCCCTTTTTGTGAGTCTCTGGTCCTCATTTGACTAGAAATACTGTCTTTGGAAGTCCTTTCTGAGGAGACCATCATCCAGGATTTTGCATATCATGTAAAACAGCTAGAGGCAATGAAAGGAGTGTGTAAAAAACTACAGAGACAAAAATAAACAACAAAAACAAACAAACAAAAACAGAACAGATCAATATTCCCAGAGAAGGAACTAGGAAAGGATCTTTTTTCTTGGGGTGAAACAATTACATAAATAGTACAATCTTAAAAATTATACCAAATATCCAGGGCTAGAATGAGATGAAGAACTGGGAAAATTTGATCAATTAAATACAGCCAATTCTAAGTGTCAGAGAAGAGTTTTAATATAAAGCCAATCAACAATAAAATACTAGGCAAGAGAAAGAAACTGACCTTCATGTTGGGGCACTTTGAAACTTTATGTGGAGCCCAGGAAAGATCACATATTCTTGGAGCTAATTCATTCCTGTGGGCTTGAGAACTTGAATTGGATTCAATTTGGGGTCTTTGATTGGATTGCTTCAGTGAGTCTAGGGTGGGTATTTTTCCTCTTGCTGGAGTCCTTTATAAATGAAGGACTGAAAGCAGCAGATATAATATAGCCTGTGCACAAATCCAAACTTATTTTATTTCCAAATGTGCCTAGAAAGCCAATTGAGAAGTATAAACTCTGTAGGCTTTGGATATTCAGGGAGGATGTAAGCTGGAATGTGGGGGGTTAGTGCTAAATGCTGACTTGGAATGTGGGGGATATACATTAATTCAAGCTTACCTGGGAGAAATAACCAATCCAATACTCAGATAAAACACTTGAAGAAACTAACAAAAAGTCTTTTTGCATATAAGCACCATTTGTCTCCCCACTCTTATTTCCTTTGTATAAAAGGGACCCAAAAATTCTATTTGGGGCTTGGTTTTTATTAGGACAGTAGTCTGCCAAGTCTGGCTGGTCAAAATAAATCAACTTCCTTCTCAGAGTTCTCATGTCCTGGCCTTCGACACCACATACACCTGACTTCTCTGCTACTACAGTTCTGGGGGCTTGTACAGGATTGCATTGAGAAGGTCAGAGGTGGCAACAATTGTCTGCCCCTTTTGGATGTCTCTGAGGAGGCTGGGAGGGCCCAGGTGAAACCCAGCTCTGGGTGCCCCTAAACTCCCCTTTTAGTCGGGAAAGAGGTTGTGGTCTTCACCAGAGCCCTCCTGGAAGAACCAGAGCACCAGTAGGTTTGAGAGACCCTGAGAATGAAGCAAGGAGCACCACACATCAGATGGGTAAGACCTCCTGGGGCAGGAAGAGCCTAATTCTAAAATTAGGAGGGAGACTGATCAGCTCTCTAAAAGGGGAGGCCCCAGTACTCCTGAGAATACAGGAGGAAGCTGCCTCCTCTCCAGGTCCAAAAAAAGGAAAGGGGGGTGGTTGTGTGTGTGTGATTGTGGCAACTGGGTGAGATGCAGAAAATCACTTCTGCAGGGTAAGTGCAGAGTCTTGATCTGTGGTTCTGTGGTGGCCTCATAAGATCAAGGGCAAGTCCCTTTGCAGGGACCCTCTTCCAAGTTGGGGGCTTATACTGACCTGCTAAGGTTAAGAGGTGCTGAAAGTTCCCGTGAGGGTTGCAGCCAGAGATGGACTAAGTGTAAGGTTTGAGTGACTGCTGTGTACCATCAGCATAGGATGGAAACATGGGAAACACACAAAGTAGGACCCTGTTAGGTTGTATGCTGAAAAACCTCCCCCGTGCATTCTGTGAAGATGTGTACAGCATAAGGTTACAACCAGAAAAGCTTAGGATGCTTTGTGAATTAGAATGGCCAACTTTTGGCATGGGCTGGCCCCAGGATGGCATTTTAGATCCCTGGATCTTCCATAAAGTCCATGATGCAGTAACTGGAAACCCAGGACCCCCAGACCAATTCCCCTACATTGATGCTTGGGAAAATGCTGTGAGCCAAAATCGACCTTGGTTAGGGTAGTGCATGAATATGGAAGCTAGAATTTGCCTAATACAGAAACCAAAGAGTGCTGTCCCAGGGACCAGACCAAACAATCACTGTGCAAAGGGCCCAGAGAAAGTGTGCCCCAAGTCCAGTGCCAATCTGCCCATTTTAGAAGGGCCATTTGAACATGAATTTCCACAGCCTTATGTGATGACTCCTGCCCCAGCAGTACTAAGGAATGAAAATGAGCTAGTCTTCCTAAGCAGTGCCCCATTGTCATCATCCACATGGGGAAGTGTGATACCCATACCATCCCCACCACTGCTTTTATCACCATCAGAGAGGGCACCTATACCATCCCTGCAGTTGCCTTTATCGACATCTGCACCAGAGAGCCCTACGCCATCCCTGTAGCAACTTTTACCATCTCCTCAGTGGTCTTTGGCAACTTCTGCAATGGAAAATAGAGATCAGCTGCTTTTACAGCCCATTGCCCCTGGCAATGCTGCTGTGGCACTGCCAATCAGTCAGGGGGGAGATGCTGAGAGGTGGCAACTCAAACCATGGGGAGCCCTAGGGGCAGAGGGAGCAGAGAGAAAGCCTGCCTTTCAGCTACCTCTCCATAAAGCCTGGACCCAAATTTTTTATGATGCACATGGCCAGGTTTGGGGGGGGGGTGGAACTGGACATTCACCTATCAGCCCTTTACCATAGCAGACCTTTTTAACTGGAAAAGCCACACCTCACCATTCTCAGAGAAGCCTCAAGCCATGATGGGCCTTTCCAGTCCATCTTACAGACCCACAAACCCAACAGGGTTGATTTTAAACAACCCATGATGACTTTATTAAACTTTGAAAAAAGAATGCGTGTCATGCAGGGAGCTCTAACCTGGCTTAGAGATCACCCACCTGAGGGAATTTTGGACAGTGACCAATATGCCCACTTGCAGTTCCCAAAGGAGGATCCCCTGTGGGATCCAAAGAGCAAAACCAGGCTCAACTGACTAGAAACTTTCCATAGGGCCTTAGTTGAATGATTCAGGGTGGGGAGCCACAAGACAGTAAATATGGCAAAAACTACTCAAATTCTACAGGCTCTGGATGAGAGTCCAGCTCAATTCTATGAGAGGCTGTGCAACGTGTTTTGTTTATGCACACCCTTCAAACCCAGACGTTCCTGAGAGCCAAACAATGGTCAACGCAGTGTTCATTGCCCAATCACAAGCTGACATCTGAAGAAAGCTGCAGAAGTTGAATGGGTTTGCTGGAATGAATATCTCTCAGCTCATGGAAGTAGCTACTAAAGTCTATGTCAACCGTGATGTAGAAACAAGGAGGGAAGAAAGTCAGAAGATGAAGAAGGCAGATCTGACAGTGACAATCATGGAAAAATCCATTCCTGTGTCAAAGAGAGTAAACTGGGAGGCCCTTGCCCTAAGGAGAGAGAAGGGCCTACATCTAAGGCAAAAATCAGTGTGTGTACTCAAAGAGGATGGGCATTGGAAGCAAGAGTGTCCCAGCTGGCCATTTGACCCTGCCACTGCAGCCAAAACATTAGCCAGGAAAGCTAGTGGGGCATCACAAACCAAAACCTGGGTCCATAAAAGTTCAGGAAAAAAAACCCTGCAAATTAGGTCATTGGGCTGGCAGGAATAGAGAACTCTGATGGAGATTATTAGGACAGACCAGGCTCATATTTCCTGGCCCCATGGATCCTATGGTCAGAGTCCAAATTGGGGGCCACACCATACATATGATGGTTGACACCGGGGCTCAACATTCTGTAATGACCGAGCCAATTGGGCTTCTCTCAAAAAGACAGGTCACTGTCATAGGGGCAACTGGCAAAAGTACCCAATGGCCCTTCCTGCAAGCTAGGACCTGCAACATTGGGGGAAAAGAGGTCACTCACAAATTCCTTTTCTTCCAGAGTGCCCAGTCCCCCTCCTGGGTTGTGACCTGCTGTCTAAACTGCAGCTTAAATTGCCTTTGACATCACGGGGCAATCCACACTGACACTGGGGCCACAGGACCCTCTGAGAATAGTGCTAACCCTTCCTCTGCAGGAGGAATGGAGACTGTTTTGCCTCAGTGAAACTGGCCAATCCATGCCCATGTAGCTCCCTTTTGAAGATGTGCCTGAAGTATGGGCAGAGGATAACCCAATGGGGATGGCACATGACATTCCTCCAATTATTATTGAAATAAAGGCCACAGCCAGTCCAAAAAGCATAAAGCAATATCCAGTTCCACACGAAGTGCAAGTAAAGGTCCAGCTACATATTCAGAGATTACTGCAAGAAAGCATATTGAGGCCGTGCCCCTCTCCATGGAACACCCCACTCTTTCCAGTTAAAAAAGCTGATGGGGATTACCACCCAGTCCAGGACTTATGAGCAGTTAACTCAGCAGTAATAACCCTTCGTTCTGCAGTTTCTAATCCATATACTTTTCTCAGCTTAATACCCTCATCGGCAATCTACTTGTCATGCCTAGACCTTAAAGATTCCTTCTTCTGCATTCAGGTAGTGCCCTGGAGCCAGCCAATTTTCACCTTTATGTGGGACCATCTGAACTCAGGTGAAAAGCAGAAGCTAACATGGAAGTGATTGCCTTAGGGGTTTAAAAATGCACCCACTATTTTTGGACAAAGCCTGGCCAGTGATCTCAAATCCTTTAAACCAGAAAGCCATAACTGTTTTCTCCTCCAATATGTGGATGACCTCATTCTCAGAAGTCCCACATACCAAGACTGTGCTGAAAGAACTTATGCCCTCTTAATGCATCTACAGCAAAAAGGCTATTGGGTGTCGAAGAAAGAAGCCCAAATTTGCCTATCGCAAGTCAGATATCTAGGTTAAAAAATAACGCAGGGACACTGTGAATTGGGACTTGAAGAAAGAAAACAATCTGTAGACTCCCTGTGCCCAACACCCACCGGAAGCTGCAAGAGTTCCTCAGAGAGGCAGGATTCTGCTGCAATTGGATCCCCAATTTTGGGGTCCTCATGTGCCCTTTATATGAAGCCACAAAGGGGGAAGATCATGATTCCCTGCTCTGGGAAAGCCCACAGCAAAATGCTTTCATTGCCCTCAAACAAGCTCTAATGAAAGCACTGAGCCTCAGGCTCCCAGATCTCAGTAAACCATTCTACCTCTATGTTCACAACTGCCAAAGCATCGCAGTAGGGGCACTCACTCAGTACCTTGGTTCCTGGCAAACACTCATAGCCTGTCTATCCAAGCAACTGGACACTAGCCCAAAGCTGTAGCAGCTGCAGCCATTTTTACACTAGAAGCTATAAAATTAACTCTTGGGCAGCCTTTAATTGTCTGGGTTCTGCATGCAGTAATCACAGTCTTAGAAGTTAAAGGAACACCCTGGCTAACTAACAGCTGCCTGGTTAAATATCAAACACTATTATGTGAAAGTCCATCCATTCAACTGGAACTTGTAAAAACCCTAAATCCTGCCACCCTGCTACCCTTGGAGCTGGAGATTCTAGCCCATAACTGCCTGGAAACATCACAAGAAGTATATTCCAGCAGGCCAGGCCTCCAAGCCCTGACATGGAGTTCTTCACGGATGGGAGTAGCTTTATGCAGCAATCAGTGAGTGGGATATGCTGTGGTATCAGGAGGCCCAGAGCCTCCTGGATAACAAATCAGCACAGAAAGCCAAACTCATTGCCCTCACCCAAACCCTACAGCTTGCAGCTGGAAAAAAGGTTAACATCTACACAGACTCCAAATATGCCTTTTTACCCTGCACATGCATTGAGCCTTATACAAACAAAAAGGACTCATTAACTCAGGAAGAAAGAGCATTAAATATGGCATGCAGATTCTGGAACTACTAGAAGCAGTTTGGAAACCTATCAAAGTAGCTGTAAGGCACTGCAAGGGACACCAGACAAGTCACAGCCCTGTCATCCAGGGAAATCAGAGGGCAGATGCTGAAGCAAAAAGAGTGGCATGGGAAGGATACCTATCTGAAAACCTGGCCACTGCTCTCATTCCTCAACCTTTTAATTATCAGAAACTCCAGTATACCCTGACTGCTCTTGTCCCACAGCCTCCGAACCACCGAGAGCTGCAATACAATCAAGCCAAGAGAGAGTGGATACTCTCTGATGGTGGTATATAAAGAGAAAATGGATGGTAGACATAGAATAGTTGTGCCACAAATATTAGCCACAAGGGAAACGGACTTTGGCCCAGTGGTTAGGGCGTCCGTCTACCATATGGGAGGTCCGCGGTTCAAACCCCGGGCCTCCTTGACCCGTGTGGAGCTGGCCATGTGCAGTGCTGATGCGCGCAAGGAGTGCCCTGCCACGCAAGGGTGTCCCCCGCGTGGGGGAGCCCCACGCGCAAGGAGTGCGCCCGTGAGGAAAAGCCGCCCAGCGTGAAAAGAAAGAGCAGCCTGCCCAGGAATGGCGCCGCCCACACTTCCTGTGCCGCTGACGACAACAGAAGCGGACAAAGAAACAAGACGCAGCAAATAGACACCGAGAACAGACAACCAGGGGAGGGGGGGAAATTAAATAAATAAATCTTTAAAAAAAAAAAAAAAAAAATTAGCCACAACTCTAGTTCAACACTACCATGAGAACACACACTTGGGAAAAACTCATCTTATAGAAATCATCCCATGCCATATACCAGTCGTGCATCACAAGTGCAAAAATAAAACCTTTGGCAGGGGGCCTACGGGAGTCCCAGGAACCCAAAGAATTGGCAATATGCCTCTTGAAGATCTAGTAGTTGGTTTCACTGAAATGTCACACTCTGGAAGTTATAAATATCTCCTAGTCCTTGTTTGCACCTTTTCTGGCTGAGTGGAAGCCTTTCCCACTTGAACAGAAAAAGCTGAAGAAGTAACCAAAGTTCTCCTCAGGGAAATCATTCCTAGATATGGGCTACCCCTCTCAATTGGCTCTGACAATGGACCCACCTTCATCTCTGAAATCACTCAAAAATTGCCAAAGCACTGAACATCTGATGGAAACTGCACACCTCTTACCATCCTCAAAGCTCAGGAAAGTAGAGTGAATAAACCATACAATAAACTTATATTGCCAAGATTTGCCAAGAAACTGGACCAAATGGGTGTAAGTACTTCTGAGTCCTCTTCTCCAAATTCAGGCAAGCCCAAGCTGAAAGCCAAGTGTAACCTCTTTTGAAATCCTCTTTCAGAAACCACCCCCTTAATCCAAAATATAAAAGGGGATCTGAGAGAAAGAGGAAACTTATCAATAGCTCAGCAAATTATCACCTTAGGAAAAACCTTACAAAACCTGCAACACTAGGTCCAAGAAAGGGCCCCCATTAGCTTAAGCAACTATATACACCTGTACAAGCCAGGAGATGCAGTCTGTGTCAAAGACTGGAAGTCAGCTCCACTAATTCCTCTATAGTGAGGACCCTATCTTGTCATTTTATCCACCCCTAGTGGAGTTAAAGTAGCTGAAAGTGTTGTAGAATTTGAGGGAGTTTCAATTATTTGAGGCCAGGACTCAGGAATGATTTTGAGAAGGAAAAATGGTTTGTTGTCAGCCAGCCAGACTCAGGAGCTTTCTGTTTCAATCCCAAACCCCGAACAAGACTTTCGAGTTTCTTTTATACAGACAGGAAAGGTTAAATGGTCCCTTTGTTTCAGTTCTCAATAGGCTTGAATTAGCATATACGTCTTCCACATCTTAGGTAAGCTTTTAGCATGGAATTCATACATTCTAGATAAGCTTTTAGCATATTTTGTTTGCATTTCCCCTGAATACTTAAAGTTTATAGACCTCGCATTGTTAAACTGTTTCCTGGGACTGGAGTCATTGCCATGGTCACCACGGACAGGACTGCAGCCTCTTACTGTCTCACACCCACAAGTCAGACAGCTTAGGTTACCTCTGATGAGACAAAGAGCCTCCCATCCATATCCCACATCAAAAGCACCCCATGGACACACCATAGTCGGGTCAAGAGAGCTGCCCCAGAGTCCTAGACCCATATTCCAGATACCCACAACTCAACCAAACTCATCTTGCAAAGGAACAAAACATCAAGCCCTGCTCCAGTCACACCCTAGAAGCTGACTGGTCCATGCATGGCCGAAGGCTGAGGATGGAACACTGAGCTCTGCTCCAATCACACCCCAGAAACTGATAGGTCTATGTACAGCCGAAGAATAAGAATCCAGTTTAATCCCAGTTACAATGCCCCTTCGGTTATTCTCCCTACTCCTAGCTCTGACCCTCCCCTGACACTGCCCTGACACTCCCACAGAGTGTGAGCCATTATCCAAAAGGTGCAAATGGTGGCCCATGTCAATACCACATTAATATATCATAACCATTACACCTGCAAGGGCCATATAGCCACCTGCCAGTCTCAAGGATTCTCGTATAGTGTCTGTAACACATCTGGTCAAATAACCTGCTATGATCCCAAACCCCCAACAGTATCCCATAAATGGGAAATAAGGGTGCTTAAGCAAAATGGTGAGCTACTTATCTCTACCCCTGTCACTAGCCAGAACCAATGAGTGTCCCTCCTATTTGACACATGCCAAGTTATAGACTCTGGGATACCATGGAACACCAAATGTGGAGGGCTTAGCAGTGAGCAAAAATATACTCATAACAATAAGTATATGTGTGCTCCAGAAATGAAAAGTGCAGCCCAAGGGGGGGGGGGCTTCTGGTGCAAATACATAGGTGCATACTACTGCCCTGTCACCTGGAACATGTGGAACACAGCCGCAACTAAACAAACAGCCATCCTCATGAAAGAAATGGCCCTGGCTACCTCTTCCTGCTGTCATTGTAACCACTTAAACCTCACCATCCTTAAACCTGAATCCTGACAGACTCAGGGAGTCCAAATGAGTCTCTGCATTGATGGTAGAGGAATAGACCCAGGAGACTACATCTGGGTTGGGTATTGGGAATACCTACTCACAAGTAAAGCCCATTCTGTGTTCCACTCCTTCTATGAAGAAATGGAAAAGCCCTTTTCCATTCTACAAGGAGTGAGAAACCTCTTCATAAGCCTAGCTGAAGTAGTAGGGGCAGTTTAAATGTCTCCTTGTGCTATGTATGTGGAGGTACTAATATGGAAGACCAACGGCCCTGGGAAACTAGAGAATACAATTGCAGCCAAACATATAATGAAACTGGTCTCTCAGCTGTCCCCTGAGATAGTATGCGGCCCTTGTAAACTTCTGTCATAGGAAAATATTGTGCCTCAAGGGTCTGCCTAAACTCTTCTATATCTGTTGGATACCTAACATGTACAGGGGGAGAATTCCAAAATTATACCACCAATACAACAGAGCCTTGGGGAACATGGAATGAATCTGACCTCATTCTCATAAATTATACTTTCCCCAAATTAATCACAGTGTGGAACTCCACTGCAAAAGGCCCCTTTACTGCCCCCCAAATGGTCTGTACTGTATTTGTGGGAAAGTTGCATTCTGAGAACTTCCCCAAAACTGGTGTAGTACTTGTATGCTCGGTACAATAAAACCCTCCTTCTTCCTCATTCCCCTAACAGAAGACAAAGAGCTAGGCCAGCCAGTGTATCAAAATATAAGAAAGGGCTGTTGTTACCTGGAGAGGTGAAGAATGGTCCCCTGAATGTGTAATCCTGTGCTATGGGCCAGCATCTCAGGCAGAGGGTGACATGTGAAGTTATTGAACCCTTATCTATATGCTAAACTGAATCATCCACCTGCAAGCTGTGGTGGAAATAATAACTAATGAAACTGCCCATGCTCTAAACCTACTAGCCCAACAGCAAACTAAATTCAGAAATGCTATCTATCAAAACCAACTCACCCTAGAACCTATCTCCTGGCAGCTAAAGGAGGAGATTGTGGAAAATTGAATCTCTCTAACTGCTACCTTGAACTAGACAGCACTGGAAAGGTTATTGATGAAATTACAAGCAAGATGGTAAAAATTGCTCATGTTCCAGTGCAGAGCTGGAATGGTTGGAATTTAATTAATCCTATTAGAAGCTGGCAGTCAATGGTAAACAATTTCAAACTTCTACTGGGAATAATTGTCTTCATCATAGGAGGATGCACCATACTTCCTGGCCTCCTCCCTTTCATCATAAACAGAATGCACAACCTAATAAATGGTATAATAAAAAGGCAGACAGCTGCCCATCTCATGGCACTATATACATGCCAGCCACTCCAGAGAGATTCTGACAATAGTGATGCCAAAGCCTAATAACATTAAGGAGGCATCAAAGGGGGGATATAATATAGCCTGTGCATAGATTCAAACTTATTTTATATCCAAATATGTCTAGAAAACCAATTGAGAAGTATAAACACTATAAGCTTTGGATATTCAGAGAGGATGCAAGCCAAATGTGTCAAGCCTACCTGAATGTGTGGGATATGTGTTAAATCAAGTTTACCTGGAGGAAATAACCTATCTAATACTCAGGTAAAACACTTGAAGAAACTAACCAAAAGTCCTTTTGCATACAACCACCATTAGACCCCCCACTCTTATTTCTTCTGTATAAAAGGGACCCAAAAATTCTATTAGGCACTCAGTTTTTATTAGCACAGGAGTCCAGCAAGTCCAGCTGGTTGAAACAAACTATCTTTCTTCCCAGAATTCTCATGTCCTGGCCTTTGATACTGCATACACCTGACTCCTCTGCTACTACACCTTCTTGGCAAAGACCAGCTAAGTAGATACAACCACAGGTACTGGTACTCCTGGGGGATAAGGAGACACATAGTCTATGTTCGTGGCTTATGGCTCCAGATTTCAGTGCCCTGCCAGTGGGCCCTACTTTGGAATTTGTGCTCCTGGGTATGATGGAGTTGGACTCAGATGTGACTTTCTACACATGCCCCTACTGTCACTTTGATTGAAGCTGTGTTTGGCACTGGGGTTTGTGTATACTCAGGAGACTTGAATCTCTGGACTGCCCATGTGCCAGCTGGGTCCTGAGCCTCAGCAGAGTTACAAAACCTACTCTCCAATTCATTGGACTTACTCAGGTGAGCTAAGAGGAAGATGAAGATGGTCACCCACCACACCAGGGAAATGAGAATATCTATGCCTGCAAGCAGGAGAATGGCATCCCTCAACCATGTGGGGCCAAAGCCCCCTCTTCACTGAGAGTTGGAGTGGACATAACCAACCCAGGGTCCACAGGATGTAGGAATAAAATATGCATTAAAGTGGACTTACTGTGGTCTAGGACTCCTGTGAAGAGAAGCTGAATAATTAGGGGAAAAAAAAAAAAAAGAAAAGAAAAAGATAGGATGTAGAATTTTTTCAAGTCAACATTCTTTATCTAAGTTCTTTATCTAACTTTATCCAAGTTCTTTATCTAACCTTTAAACCCATCGCTATAAGCCATTCCCTAGTAAGGGACCATGACATTATATTGGGCTTCAAATTTCAGGGAGTTCTGGATCACAGAGTGTTTCAACAATGGCAATGGAGGGATACGGGTATGGGATACCAATGACAGGTGATATATGGCTGACAGGGAGCTGTACAGAACATATGTCCAGGGTGCATGGTAATGTTTGGATATACTCATAGTGGCAACAATTAAAAACCACAGCAGGGGGGGGTACTGGGTTCCTGGCCAGTGGTGCTCTGTCGTGGTCCCTAGGGGAGCAGCAATAGTCTCCCAGGTACAGCGGCGGGGACCTGGAGGGAGTGAGGGTTCAACAGTGAGCCCCTGATGCTAATGACTATGCTTGTGAGCTGATAAGCTTAAAATAAGAACAAGGCCTAGAGCAACATTGTGCCTGGGAATTTCCTCCTGTCAGCCTTCATGTTACTCAAATGTGGCCAGTCTCGAAGCCAAACTCAGCATGTAAATGCAATGCCTTCCCCCCAGCGTGGGACATGACACCCGGGGATGAGCCTCCCTGGCACCGAGGGACCACTATCAACTACCAACTGATGATGCAACTGGAAAATGACCTTAAACGGAAGGTTCAATGCGGATCAGCAGAATATCCCTGTCTTCGTAAAATAACATGACTTTAAAATGCTGTTTGACCTAAAGTAAGGGGGAAATGGAAAGGAGAAATGAGTTTATATGGCTACGAGTTTCTAAAAAAGAGTCTGGAGGCTGGCAGAAGGATTGCCCTCATGCACAACTGAGCAGAGTCAGAGAGACAGATAAAGCAGATGCAACCCCCAGGTATTGGTTCCTTTGAGGGCTAAAGAGACCCATGGGAGTTATGGTCATGGCCGATGGGGTTAACTACCAGGTCAGATGGCCCCTCTTTGGAAATGGTGTTTATGTGTGATGAATCTGGACTCAGATGGGATCTTCCTTCATAAGACTTTCATGCTAATGTGCTGGAGGTGCAGTTAATGTTGGGGTTTAAGATATATTTAGGGGATTTGAATCTCTGGACTGACAATGTGATAGCCAGGTCCTGAGCCTCAACAGACTCCAGCACCTACAATCTGATTTATTGGACTCACCACACTCAGCTAAGATGGAGTTGAAGAAGGACAACCACCACACCATGGAGCCTAGAGTGATTACAACTGAAAGTGGGAGGATTGCATCCAGCATCCATGTGGAATCTGAGCCTCCTCTTGACATAGAGATGCAATGGACACAACCAATCCAATGTCCACATAGAAGAGGTGGCATTGGATTGGGAAAAGTGGACATGGTGGCTGATGGGTATGGGGAAAGGCAGGAAGAGATGAGAGGTGGAGGCGTCTTTGGGACATGGAGCTGCCCTGGATGGTGCTTCAGAGGCAATCACTGGACATTGTAAACCCTCACAGGGCCCACTGGATGGAATGGAGGAGAGTATGGGCCATGATGTGGACCATTGACTATGAGGTGCAGAGGTGCCCAAAGATGTACTTACCAAATCCAATGGATGTGTCATGATGATGGGAATGAGTGTTGCTGGGGGGGGGGGGGGGGAGAGGTGGGGTGGGGGGGTGGGGTTGAATGGGACCTCACATATATATTTTTAATGTAATATTATTACAAAGTGAATAAAAAAAAAAAAAGAAGGGGAGAGGGCATCCAGCTTTAAGTCATCCTAGGTTCAGAGCCCACAAGGTCTGCTGTCGGTAATTCTTCAAATTGGTGACAATCGTTTTTGCTATAATTTTTTCCACTTCACTTACCTTCTCTGAAAATGCTCTGAGGCACATACAGAATTAAAGCAAACTTAAATAAAATAAATAAATAAATAAAGTGGACTTACTGGTATTCTACTATAGAACTACTATGACTCTAGCAATGGAAGTTTCTGGTTTTCAGTTTTTGGTGTTTTAAAGGATGTTTCCTGCTTTGTACTTTTCATTGCTTTCCTTTTTTGTGTGTGTCATAAAGATATAGTTTCTTTCCCCTTGAAATTCCAGATAAACTTTACTAAGTTGACACATGATATATTAAAGTAAGGATTCAGAATAGGCTAAAGAAGAATTTTACAAGTTGGAGTGTCTAGAGCTTGCGACAGCCTTCAGGATCATCGATAACCATGACATCCTCCTGGAGCTGTGTCTGCAGCAGAGGCTCCTCCACGCACTCCAGCAGCTCACCGATGGAGTAGATGTTGGGCTGGGCCAACTCAAAGGGCAGGATCTTGGTTGGATGGGAACCAAGTTGGCCAGCTGCTGCTGATCATTCACAGTGCCAGTGCCACACCCAGACTCACTCTCCCACAACCACCACTGCCACAGCCCCATGCCTTGAGGACAGCAGGCCTCCGAGCCTGGTGCTCTGCTGCCCCCAGGGAGCCGGCCCACTGGCAGTGGACTTGAGAGGCACCAGAAGAAAGGTGTGGACCAAGCAGGTACAGGGCAGTCTCGAGGGCTCCGTTTATGGAGGTGCTGAGTGCCTGTCGAGGGAGCAGGCCCGGGCCAAAGAGAGCATGCCCCCATGGAGCATGGCTGTCTGGAAGGATTGCGGGCTTCTTCCCCCACTGTCACCATAAGGCCCTAGCACTGCCCTGCAGAGCAGCAAGGACAGACCAGGAGGCCACCCATCCCCAGTGCGGGGCCCGCGGCCCTAGGTACTGTCACTCTGCTCCCTCTGCTGCCACTGTTCCGGGTGCCCAGCTGACACGTAAGCCCATGCTATGCGTGCTGCGCTGGTACCAAGCTGCCAGTGCCCAGCCAGCCAGGGATCCTGCACCCATCTCCTCCCTCACTTGCAGAGCCCCGCACATGTCGAACCTGCCCTGCATCCGCACCCTCCCGCGCTTGTCCCATGATATTGATGTGGGGAGACACTGGCCACAGGATTTGCTGAGGAGAGGGAGTGAGAAGAAATGTGTGATGTGGGGGCATTTTCTGGACTTGGAGTTGTCCTGTATGATATTGCCAGGATGGGTGGGGAACATTATATATCCTGCCCTAATCCACTGAAGGGACTGGAGTAGAGTCAAAACTAAAATGGAAAATAATCCATGCGGGATAGCAGGACTCTAAAATGTATTCTCCAAGTGCAATGATAAAAGACATCATTGATGTGGGAGGAGTATGTTGGGTGGGGGCTGGGGTAGAAAAGAACCTCATATTTTGTCATGTAAATTTTTTTGTGATCTATTGTAGAAATTGAGAGAGGTTCAATTATTTGCATATAGAAAGGCCAGGACTCAGGAATGATTTTGAGAAGGAAAACATGATTTATTGATGGCTGGCTGGACTCAGGAGGTTTCTGTTTCAAACCCGAGCCTCGAACAAGATTTTTAAGTTCCTTTTATACAGAGGAAGGGCTAAATCATTCTTTGTTTCAGTTCTCAATAGGTTTGAATTAGCATATATCTTCCACATCCTAGGTAAGCTTTTAGCATGGACTTTATACATTCTAGATAAGCTTTTAGCACATTTGGTTTGCATTTTCCCTGAATATTTAAAGTTTATAGAGTTTGCATTGCTAAACTGTTTCTCCAGGACTGGAGTCATTGCCATGGTCGCCAAGGGCAGGACTGCAGTCTCTTACTATCCCACACCCACAAGTCAGGACAGACAGCTTAGGTTATCTCTAAAGAGACAAAGAGCCTCTCACCCATAACCCACATCACTGTGTATCATGAAAATAAGACAGAAAAATAAAAATGAAAAAGAAAGCAACTCCATTGCAGAAAGTAAGAGCAAAAAGCCACCACTAGGTGCCACTGTTGGATAAGAATTGTTCCTTCCTCACACTTCCTGGAGGGCATGGGACTGGATTTGAAGGCAGGAGGAGGGGGCAGGGGCCCTTCAAATAGGGGCTGGTGGGCTCCTGGGCCTGATCTGTGACTGCTGTGAGAACCTCTACAGTTGAGTGCTCATCTGGCTCAAGCCAAGAGTTTTGGTTCAGACAGGCTGCCAGGTAACTCTTAAGAGAGGGAATCCTGGTAAACAAAATTTCCATGACTGCCACAACCTGCACAGTTCAGTCACAGCCGAACATGTTCCATGCAGTCCCCACTAAAGGGAGGCGAGTGGGTCAAAAAATGAAAGACACAAAATAGCAAAGAGCAGGTGGGCTTTGAGGAAACTGCAGCAGTGTGTCAGCTACCTCAGGCACCCAGTTTAAGCAAGCACATTATTTTATACTTTAAGTGACAACAGCACATTCCTCAGTTCTCAGGGGAATCTCTTGTTTCTAGGTCACTACAAATACAGTACTTATTCTTCTTTTCAATAGCCCTCTGATAACTGTCCTCCTGGAATTCTTATCCACACTTAGCATATTTTCTTCCCACACATAACCTTGCCCAGGGGCACCTCCTTCTTTATCTACATTCTTCCTGTGAATTTTGGAGCCTGCTTTGCAGGTTTCCCCACATATCCCCCTTTCCTCTTACATAATGAGAAAAAGCCTGCTAGCTATGTTTGTGCCTGTCTTGGGTTGGCACCCTCTCAGGCTTTTACCCATCATTGACTACCAGCCAGTGAGGACAGTTTATTTGCCCTAAACAGCTCTTTTTCATGGGTGCTGTTTACATCTTATTATGCCACAAGGCCTTTGGAGTTAAATGTATTTGGGTACTTCCAGTTTGTATGCGGTTTATTTGATGTAGTAAATATGCCAGCGTTATGGGCAATAAGCACCGGAGAAGTAGCAAAAGGCAAGCCAGGGCTAAGAGATACCAAAAACTGTGATGGAGGAGGTCCCAAGGACTGAATTTTTGCAAATTGCTTAACGGAATGTTAGAAATAGCTTCAGGATTTAAGGTAAAAAGATGAGTTAATTGGAGGGCCAGGATCTCATCATGTAGGTTCCATAAATCTATACTAATATGTTCACAATTCCAAATCCCTTGTAAATGGAAATGGCTAGCAGTCCAATTCTGTATTGTATCATTGAATAATATGGGGTAACACAAACAAAAGCATATTGAGGATGACACTTTAGGTGCCTCCAATATTATAAAGCATCAAGTTGATTACCCAGGGAGATAACGGTTTCCTCTAAAGCATTTAGCCAAGGGTTGATTAAGTGTGCAGGAGGCATAACAAAAGTAGGCTGATGAACTATCAAAAGATCATCATCCCAATTAGCAGTAGTAACACATTAGTTAAATTACAATGCAAACAGTGTACATAAAAATACACTTTTACTTTTGTAATTTTCTGGCCTCCCCTGCCCCAATACCAGACAGATAACAGATGACCACAAACACCTACCCCTGTCCTTGATTCAACAGGATATACTAGTACCTGTACAATCATAAATGAAACTTGTTGTTTTTACATTAACATAACTGGTCAGGTAAAAGAAAATCTTAAAGTCCTAAGAAAAATATAGAAATCATTCAGAAAACCCGAAATAATAACTATGAAAATCAATCATGGCTATCCTCATTCTTTTTTTATTTTTCTTCACCCATAAAATCAATCCTTTTACCTATTATAACATCATTATTAACATTATTGCTGCTGCTTCTTTTTGGTCCTTGTCTCTTACAGCTTCTTGTCCAATTCATACACCAAATCATACAGTCAATAACCCAGGAATATGTAAATGGTATCTCTCTGCTATGTGAACAATATCAACCCCTACGGGACCTAAAACCACAACCCACTATACAGGATGGATGAGAACTTCTTTTCTCTGCCCCTTGACAGCAGGAAGTAGTCAGACAGAACCAACACCCTAAATCCCCTCACCCTCTGATCCTGCCCAGTACCATATACCCCAATACCCAGTTCCCCTACATATATATAAACAAAGAATTAGGAATGTTAGAGATTTGTAATAATTAACAAGCTGTATCTCAGTTTCCCCTGATATGCATTGGGAAAAGGCAAACCCCCTCCCCTGGGTCTGAGGGCATAGCATGGCACTTTCCCACAGGTTAAAGAAACTTCAGAGAGAGGAATAAAGGGAGATAGAGATCATCACCATCTGCATATCAGAGGTAGATGGAGATCTTTACTATCTCTACCTGCATATCAGAGGGAGAAGGAGATGGAAGCCTTCAATATTTACATCTTTTAATCCCTACAGATGAAAAAAAAATCTGCTCCTGCAGCATTCCAAAAAGCCATGAACTCCCTCAACCCCTTCCACTACTCACTCAGACCCTCAATCCCCCTCCCACTAACTATCATTTCCCCTCCTAGGAAAGTTCTGTATAAATTCAAGTCCCAGTCCCCCCCTTCCAGGAGTACACTGAAGCCTCTCTTCAGACCCCACCAACATGGTGGGGCTGAAGTCTGTTTTTCAGACCCCCTACTTTGGGAGAGCTTCTCAATAAATTATTTTTCTGCCTGTGGTCAGTCAGTCTCCATGTCCCAGTGCATGCCATTTTTCTCCAACAGTAATATTAACAGTTCCTTCTATAATAACATAAGGAGGCACACAGGCCTGAAGTCCACAAGTAGACTCGAACTGCTAGTTTGCAGTTCCAGGATCTGTAATGTGAATAATATGATGTGTGGCAGCTACCAATTACCACAGTTCTCATTGGAGTACTTTAACCTCCAGCCATAACTACATATTTCCCCCTCTTTGTTTTTGCAAAGTACTGAATACAGCTTGGGTGGTTTCTTGTTGTATTATTCCCCAGAGGGTTTGTAGCATGCTGCTGAGGGCTGATCCCTTCCGATAGCAGGAGGGGACCAATGTCACAGTCATTGAAGTGAGCATGAAAAACACTCATGGATGACGTTTATAAATTGTTGGTAGGTAACAGGCAGCAGGAACTGCTGGGCCAGGCACCATAAGGTTTGGTACTCACGATGTTCACCTTTTTGGTGGAGCCACTTTGCCTCTTCTCAGGTTTTTTGCCACCAGGCCAGGACAAATGGTTGAGCTATGCACACAGCCTTGGGGAAGCACTGCAAAAGACCATTGTTGGCTTTTCTACAGATAGGAGAATGTGGGCTGACTAGATTTCCCTAAGAAGATACTAGTAACTTTTAAAACAAAGTGTTAATAATATAACTGGATATTAATTTCTTGTAACAAACTAACAATATTTGGGACTGTGGCATACAGCAGTGATATTACTTTAATTTATGATAAGAGGTTGTTTGGTGACACATACTATTTTTAATATAATTAAAATGATGATTAACCACATTATACTTTAATATTATGGTGAAACATTATTAAATTTTCAGGACTTTTATACACTCTTTAAGTATTTACATGAACTTTTCACTCATACTGATGTAGGCTATGGGTGGGGGAGTCTGTCCATCTCTTTGTAGATGACCTGTGCTGTATGTGTCTTGAGCTGTGCATTTGGGACAGTGAGAACTGCAGCCCTGCCCTTGGTAACCATGATAACAATTCCAGTCTAGGAAAAACAGTTTAGCAATGCAAACTCTACAATCTTTAAACATTCAGGGGAAATGCAAACCAAATGTGCTAAAAGCTTACGTAGAATGTATGAAGTCCATGCTAAAAGCTTACCTAGGATGTGGAAGATATATGTTAATTCAAGCTTATTGAGCACTGAAACAAAGGACCATTTGGCCCTTCCTCTGTATTAAAAGAACTCAAGAATCTTTTTCAGGGCTCAGATTTTGAATGAGAAGCTTTTTCCTTCCCAAAATTATTCCTGAGTCCTGGTCTTTCTATACACAAATAATTGAACCTCTTGACTTCTACAACATTTTGGGGGGCTCGCCCAGTATTTGCAAATGAAGGCTAGAGAAGGTAGAATTTCACTACCCCTTCTGGATCCCTGAAGAAGCAAGAAGGACTCAGATGAACCCCAATCTGGGCACCCCTGGATTACATTTACTCCAGAAAAGATGTGGGCTCCACTGGAATCTTCCCAATGAAAATGAAGGGCAATGGAAGGTCTAAAAAAAAATTCTGGGAACAAAAAAGATGCCAAACATGGAAGAAGATAAGACCCCTGAGGAAGCATAGTCAGGAAAACCCTAGCTTTAATTGCTAGGGATGAGCCCAATCACCTCCCAGGAGACCATATTACCTCCAGAAATTCAGGGGGAAGCCATCTCCTCCAGGTCTGAAAGGAAAGAAAAAAAAAGGAAAAAATCTGGTGTTTTGGGTTTGTCCAACAGCTTGTTAGGATGTGGTTTCTGGTCTTGTCTCCACTGAGATAGTGAAGGCTTGATTATAATAAGAAAAGATGTTTATAGGTTTGAGTCCTAATGTCCTGGAAATTGGTCTGGATTTTGAAAAACTTGGTTACAGGAAAATGAATTGGCTTATTAGTGAAGCTTGGTCTGGATGTAAAGCTAAACAGTGAAAATGTCTACCTGGAATATTTTATTATGGTGCTGAATTGTGAATGAATTTGCTTTATATCAGATGTTAATCTTTTTTTTTAAAGATTTATTTATTTATTTAATTCCCCACCCCCCCCGGTTGTCTGTTCTTGGTGTCTATTTGCTGTGTCTTGTTTCTTTTGTCCGCTTCTGCTGTCGTCAGCAGCACAGGAAGTGTGGGCGGCACCATTCCTGGGCAGGCTGCTCTTTCTTTTCACGCTGGGCGGCTTTCCTCACGGGCGCACTCCTTGCGCGTGGGGCTCCCCCACGCGGGGGACACCCTTGCGTGGCACGGCACTCCTTGCGTGCATCAGTACTGCGCATGGCCAGCTCCACACGGGTCAAGGAGGTCCGGGGCTTGAACCGCGGACCTCCCATATGGTAGACGGACGCCCTAACCACTGGGCCAAAGTCCATTTCCCAGATGTTAATTTTAAGTGTTCTCTCTTTCTAAAGTTTGTAATGCTGTGGAGGCAGTCATACTGAAGAAAATATATATAGAACTTGTAACTCAGATTAATAAGTTTTGTGCTGTTTGTGTCAGCTCAGTGCTAGTGTTAGAATTGTGTAATTATGTAAAGTGGTAAAATTTGGTTAAGCTGGAACACCCCCTTGCCATTGGCAAAGAAGTGAACTGATTGTAGTTTATAAAGCAAAACTGTGGCCTGAATGTGTGTGCACATGCTCTGCTGTCTTGCCTCTCTGGGTTGGCCCCATTTGCCAGAAATCAGGGATTGTCCATGTCTGTGTCCGCACCATGCACCCAAGTTTGTTGGGGCTGGCCCAGTCAGGGTAACTGGTGGAGCCCGTTACTTGAATCATAGCTCTGCCAGGACAAGTGGTCCCCAGAAAGGTGCCAAATTTGAAAAGTTCTTTCAAGCCATTTTAGTAGCCTGGAACTTGCTACCACCACCTTATCTCCCCTCCTCCCTTTAAGAGAATGTATAACAAAAGCAGAGAGCTGGGAAGCGAGAGCAACTTTCTGCTTTCCAGTGAATCCACACCTTCTATTTATAAGCCACATTCCTATCAAATCACTGATCAACCTGGAAGGGGGAAAGATAAGGGAGATCTCTCTCTTTGTAAGTCTGTGTAGAAATGCCTTGAAATGTTTAAAGCTGTAAATTGGTAAAAAATACCTTGTCTAAAGGTAAGAGGCTATTGCTTAAAAACAATAAACCTCTAATCACTTGATAGCTCTTTTAATGGTTCAGCTGCGAGCAGTCAGCTGTAAGGGTTATGAGATACTACAGGAAAAAAAAAACAACAGATAAATCTGAAAACCCAGAGACTTCATGTCATGTCTCCTTAAAAATTGAAAAAAAATTTAATAAACCTCATTTTCTCAATTTAAACTCATTTGTGCCTATAAAAGTATAAATAATAATCAAAATGAGATCTCATGTGCTATCAATTTGAGTCAGGGCATTCCTCAAAATGCTAAGGATATGGGATTCTGACTTTAAAATCTGTGTTTGGCTTTTGTCAGGTTGCTTGTGCCTAAAAACTCATGGTAAAAGATAATTTAAAATGAATCTTTAAATGCCAATATTGTCTTGCTGGGGAATTAAATGCATAAGCCACAGATGAAATTTGTTCAGTTACTAAAAAAACAGGAAAGCTTCACCAGGTTGTTCCTAATAAGGTTCTTGTAACTTAATTAATAAAGGTATTCAATTCATCTTAAAGTAAAACATACTAAGAACTGTAGCTAAGAATTAGAATCATTGTATAAGTACCCTTATGTGTGTGTGTGTGTGTGTGTGTGTCTGTGTGTGTGTGTGTGTGTATAAAAGTTGGTAGCTGGGGCTACTGGAACAGTAAATGTAGCCTGAATTTCAGCTATTGTGATGGTAATTGTAGACTGCATTTACTTGTGATTCCTGGAAATCTGGCCCACCCCTTAACAATTCAACTTAATATTTAAACTTTAAAAACTTATGGCTAAATTAGAAAAAAGGGTTTATGCATATCACTTTTGTGCCATTCTATATATTTTTGGTCATTTCCTCTTTACCCTTTTAAAGGAAAAACTGTCTTTTTCATTGACCATTAAAATAATATAAATTAATTCTGAGTACCCATCTCCACCAGAAATCAGAAATAACTGTTGCCATGTTTTCCAAAACAAACAACATTCTTCCTAGAGTATCAGGCCTTATTAAGCAACCCCCTATTGTTCAGGCCATCTCAGAGAAAAAAAAACTGAGTAAAAGCTACCTGGTTTCTTTCCAGTCTAAACAGAAGCCCACATGCTTGCCAAGTTCCCTCCAAGCAGCAATTTTGTCAGGCATTGCCACCACCTCCACCCTACTCCCAACCCCATTGCCTGCATTAGTATCTGGTACATAATAAGCACTCAGTTAATAAATTGATGTGTTTAAAACCTCACAGGGAAAATACTATAAAGCATTTCCTCTAATTTTTGTCTTAACTCATTCATATGTGTGTATGTGTGTATATGTATACCATCTGTACTAAGGTAATGTTACCTTTCATATTAGAGGGCCTATGGCTGAATGCACCAGTGGTCAGATTGTGGATATAAAATGTAATAGCCCTTGATCATATATATATATATTTTTTACTCCATCTTTGTAACTTTAATTATAAACAGAGAAGTAAAAAGGGAGGTTTTAAATAACAAATTAGTTTTTTGTATCAAACTATTCATATCTATGTGCTCAATTTATTAAAATTAAATATGCAGTTATATAAGTAATATATATATTTTTCTAAAACCCAAATTAAACTAATGGTATAAAAGGTCATGTAAAATTTAAAATTTAAATGTACATTACTGTTAAAAGATGATATCCTCATTAAATTATAATAAAAACAGGTTAAATAATAGCTTTATATTCTAGAGTTTAAAAGTTGGTATGCTTTTGAAATTACTCAGTTTTAAGATTATCAAAAATAAAAGGTTTTATGCCACTGTAAAAAGGAAAACAACATTCAATATTTAATCAATAACAATTTCAACTTGTTTGGCTTAAGTATTACCTCTTAGGTTTATAAAATATCAGGTTGATAAGTTAACATTGTATGTGTTGAAGTTTTAGAATAATGGAAATTGTAAACTCTTGTTTCATGAAATTAAGTGTAAACTGCTCTCCTTCTCTCTTAGATGCATAAAGTAAATTCCATTGGTTGCTAATTGTAATCTAAGGTAAATTAGCCAGTCTGTGATTGTGGTCAATTATAAGGAGTTTGTAAAAGCATCTTCCAAACTGAATCATTTAAATGGTTCTAGTTCTAGAAGCCATTGTTTTGATTGGTTTGATGGCAAAGAAAAACTTCATGATAATAAAACCTGTCTGAAGGTCACTGCGAGGTGCATATTTAAGTAAAGCGTAATGAAAAGTTACCTTAATTCTATTGGGAATCTTATGTTTTCATTTTAACAATGAAAAGTAGTTTTTTTCCTTCTACTACTAAGGTAAAATGCCACTAGTATCTTCATGGTAAAAATGTAAAAATAAACAAAGTCACTTGATATATAATGTGTTGCATTAAAAATGTTTAAAAATACATATAAAATCAAGGGATAAACTTTAACATTGTCAAATTCTCTTGTGCATTCAAACCAGGCCTTAAATACATTACAGGTTGCCTCTCCATGTGAGTTATTGACTAGGCTGGTCACTGACTCCTCAAATAAAAAATTTGCTATGCCTCTGGTTGTGCTCCTGAAGTTGACAGAAACTATGTTGCAGTTTCAAGCTCCTGCAGCAGCCAACAATGGCTCGGTATAGCCAAGCATACAATGGATATTGCCTCCAGACTGGTACTCTTCCATAGTGCCAGAGAGCACTGTGCACTAGGCCAGTAAAATACTGGAAACTCTCTTTAGGATCAACGATGCTGTGACTTACTGTGTGAAGAACATGCTAAGTGGAGCCATGATTACTAGGATACTGTACGTAAAATTTAAACACAATTGGCATTATGGCCTGCACCCAAGGAGAGATAACATGTAAAGTATTACAAACCTGAAACTTAAAACTATTAATTGCAACTCAGAATCCTTATGCATGAAGTAATACATTAATTATATTAAATGCTGTACTTTCATCCTGTTCTAGATATATACCTAATAATTATATTATCTTTTCTATTCTGGACCAGGTACAAAAGTACATTAGACATGTTAAATTCCTGGTAACTTCATTTTCTAAATAGTTAATAAATATGTCTAAGATAAGGTGGCAGTCTTAACTGAAAATAACTGGGCCACCAGTGGCTTGTAGGTAGCCAGTTAATTGGTGCCAGGCTCAGCCACCCTACTACTCTACTGTACTCTATTGTGTAGCAAAAATGAGGCTTGCTTGCTAGTGATGGGTCACCTATTGAACAGTCAAAATTACCAGAAATATGCAATTAAAACCAAAATGTAAAAACACTTTATTCTGTAGTTCTGATCACTCCCACACTAAAATTAAGGGAATTACCAACTTGGTGCACTAATCCTGAATGAAACCAACTGCCCAAAAGGTGCCAGTTCACCAGAAGCACCTGATGAAGCACATGAGTGCCAATCATTAAACAGCCTGGAATGCATCTTTAAAACAAAGCTAATAAGACAGATTCCCATGTGCTGACAACAACAGAAGTGGACAAAGAAGAAGATGCAGCAAATAGAGAACAGACAACCAGGGTGGCGGGGGGGGGGGGGGGAGCCAAGGGAGAGAAATAAATAAAATAAATAAATCTTTTTAAAAAAAGCTTTATAGATAGACCCATCAAATCTTACTCAACTTTAACCATAAAAATTCCCTTTCCACAAACCTTCTGCACTTTCTGTATTCATTCAGGTTTGGTCCCACATCTTACTCTTTCTTAAAACCAATCATTTTGTGCTATACACTTTACATAAGTTACCAAAATGATTTTGGAAACTGTCTCAAGCAAACTTCTTAAAACATACAATTACTTTCAACACTAAACAAACTTGTTAAAATAATGATTCAGTTTGCTTATATGCAAATATAACATTTCTTCACTTTAAATACTTAGTAGCATGCAATAGTAGAAACAGTCTTCTAGAAACAAGTTGGCAGGTAACGCTGATTGCCTACATGTTTCCCTGTTACTCACATTACTTTTTGTTTATATTATTAATTCAGTTTATGTTTAATAATGACTCTTTGGAATTAGCTATTTAAACACTGTAATTTAAACAATGCTTCCACAAACTTCTTATAATTATTTTTTGACTATGTAGGTTATAATTACTTTAAGAGAAATTTCACCTTCACAGAAACATTCCTTTACATAAAGTTACCACAATAGCTTCTACAATTTGCCACATGTTTTCAAGTCCTGTCCTGTATATATTCATTCTGATCTTATGAAAACTAGCCATCTTCTTTTAGGACAAACCCACTTTTTCAAGCAAACATTAAATTTTAGTCAGCACGCCCATGAACTTTTTACCTTTTTAAATATTCATTTAAGTTTTATATCTTTTATTTTATCCTGTGAAGAAAGAGAAACTATTCATTTCGATTTAGGCAAGAACTATTATGTATGAAGAGACTTATAGTAATTTCATTAACCAAGACTTATCATTTTTATCATGGTAGAGATCTCATTAACATGTAACGTTATATATTAATATAAATGCTTATTTAATTTTTGGTCATTTGAATAGAGATTTTGTAGAAATTTTTATTTATCAATTCATATTACCATCCAGAGATATTAAGATATATACTGACATTAAACAGATAAACACAAAAACAATTACATACAACACACCAACAGAAACATAAAATTTACAATTTGACTCATAATTCTTACTTTTTTGGTGTAGTTGTTTTTAAGTTTTTCATCATTTCACATCTTAGATTTTACTGCGTTTAAGGTTTCTTCTGGAATTGTTGCCTGTAACATGCAAGCTTATTCTTGGAAATACTTTTATTATTTATCACCAATGAGTTAAGATAGCTTGAGCAGCATAAATGCAGTTAAGCTTTTAGTTGTTAAACAGTTAGCACAAATTTTTGGGTTACTACTCTTTTACACTACACTGAGATTTGAAGTTCAGGAGTAAGCTATTGACTCAAAACTGAACATTCTTTTTAACACCTTGATAAAAAATTTGTACTAATTTTATTAATTTGGCTTGTTGCAGAAGCAGAGAGATTCAATAATTGTGTATGGAAGGCCAAGGAACAGTAACAATTTTGGGAAGAAAAAATTTACTAACAACTCCTGAGCCCCAAATAAGATTTTTGGGTTCTTTTTATGCAGAGGAAGAGTCAAATGATGCTTTGTCTGAGTACAAGATAAGCTTGAGTTAACACATATTTCTTACATTCCAGGTAGGCTTGAATTAACATATTTAGTTTGCATCCTTCTTGAATATTCAAAGTTTATAGAGCCTATATCATTTAAGTGCTTTTCCAGGACTGGAGTGGTTGGCATGGTTACCAAAGGCAGGGCTGCAGTTCTTATTATCTGATATACACAGCTTGGGTTATTTATGAAGAGACACACAGCCTCCACCCATAGCCTATATCAGGCTAAATAGGCCCAAACAGAATCAGCATGGAAAGAAAACAGAACACCAGTGTTACCATATTTTCCTCCTCTTCCAGGATTCCTGATAGAGTTAATATCAGCCCCACTAGCCCATGGCCACATTATCATGTAGGCAGCAGGGGTTTGCACAGTTGCTGCCAGAATATTTTCCTTATCTTAGTTAACACTTTAACAGAGAGTTTTCTTATAAGCATGATTTCACTAACAAGGGCTTTATTTAGCACTTTTGCCTGTGTGGAATGTTGTATTTGTTGCAAAGGCTCATAGGCTCCAGTGCCCGTAAGCATGTCCAAGGTAAGAGCCATTTTGTGAGCCTGATTACACTCAGCATGAGCACTGCATTCTTCAAACCAATCACTTTTCCATAAAGGATAATTGCCCCTCCTCAAGCAAGTTTTAGCTGAAACCATCCAATCTTTGGGACAACAAGGATCTTCCCCTACTGATTCTACCAAGGATAAAGTGAACAGGGCAGTAAATCCATATCTGCTACAAGCAGATTTCAATTCTTTTAACAACTTAAAAGGAATGGGTTCATGCAGATGTAACATATTGACCAGGATTGTCGGGATCAGGGTGTTCTATGGCAGGAAAAAGAGTAAATTGAGAAACATCCTAGCCATGCATCCAGGCGGACTGGTTACCAGCCTGTAAGGGAGACAGAACAGGAGAGACCAAAGCTACAGGAGACACTAGGGAAGGAGAACTCACCATACGGGGAAGGCATTGTTGACCAACAGGGGCACATTTCTGCAACACTTGTTGATCCTCCAAAGTTGATTGTGACAGCTGTCATTGGATGGTGGCAGGGGTAGAATCACAATTGTCTGCCACCCAGAAACCAAGGACAAGTCTACTGGAGAAAATCTAAAAATTGTTCTAGCTGTGGGGTAGTTACCTTAGAACCTCAGCGAGACAACAGTGCCTTCAACATTTGGGCATACATATCACGTTGAGAAAAAGTGTGATTCCCCAAGATTCACACCTGGTGAACAGACCCAAACTTATGGGCATGGCCTATGCATCTATCCCTTTCAATAGTCTCACTGCAGCCAACAACATCCAGGATAGGGCCTCCTCTACTGTTGCATCCAGATTGCTTGAAATTACCCAGTGTCACAGGAGACTGTTATGGCCACACATGCCATGACACGTCGAGGGCAGTAGCAGCCAAACAGCCACTGTGCAGTCCCTAAAAAAAGGAGGTGAGAAAGTGAAGAAATGAAAGACACAAAATAGCAAGGAAAAGGTAGGCTGTGAGGAACCTGCAGGAGGACAGAAGCTACCTAAGGAACCCAGGTTAATCAGGCACATGGATTTAAAAGACATCAACACACTCAGGAGTTCCCAGCGGAAACTCTGGTTCCAAGGTAACTACAAATACAATAGATATTCTTCTTTTAAACAACCCTCGGATGAGAGTGCCCAGGAAATCAACTTCACAACTAGAATATTTTATTCAACAAAAACTTGACACAGGGTTATCTATCTCTTATACTATATTCATCCTTGTGAAATTCGGAAATGGCATTCCAGGTGTCAACAGACCCTGGTACAAGGACAGTCACACTGGGGTAATAGAGACCATCTTAAAATTTTGAAAGAAAAGTTTATTGTGATTTCTGTATTATGAAAATAAGAGACAGAAGCAGAAACGAAAGAGAAAGCAGCTTCACTGCGGAAAGTGAGAGCCAAATTACCACCACTAGGTGAAACTGTTGGAAGAGAATTGTTTCTTCATCACACTTCCTGGAGGGCAGGGGGCCGGACTTCAAGGAATGGGGAGGGGCAGGGACCATTGCAGAAGGGGCTGTGGGGGAGGGGACCCCTGGGCCAGACCTGGGGCATATGGGAGACCCTCTCTCCCTCCGAGAGCTCCCCTGGTCCAGGCCAAGACGCTGACTTGGGCCGGGCTGCCACGTCCCTCTTCAGAGGGGGTTCCCTCGCCCACCAAAGTCCCCTCCCAGAGGCCTCGTCCAGCGGGGGCCTACCTAGGGCCGGTGTTGCCCTGCAGGACTCTCCCCCGGCAATGGTCACAGACATGCTGTCTGCCATCGCTGTCACCTCCACCTTTTGCCAGGGGACACGCGGCCTTCCCCCCCCCCCCCCCCCGGGGCCTGAGGGCTTCTGCCTTGGCTCCCTGCCAGGCCTGGAGAGGCCTGTCTCCCAGAGAGGAGAGGCTCAGAGTCTTCCCTCTTCCTGGTCAATGACCTCTCTTTCTCCGGGTGTCCTTTCTGGGACGAGAGGGGCCCCTGAGGGCCCGCAAGACTCTCACAAATGAGCCTGCCCTTTCTCCTCTCGCCCTCCTTTCTGGTACCCTGTGAATGAGCATTTTTCTTTTCTCCGGGTTCAGGGGACCCAAAACGAAGCTGCTTACATATTGGGTTGTGAGACTTGTCCGCGGAAATCATTCCCGCTCACCTGCTTGGCCGTCA
The DNA here is from genome assembly GCF_030445035.2 of Dasypus novemcinctus. Lineage (NCBI taxonomy): Eukaryota > Metazoa > Chordata > Mammalia > Cingulata > Dasypodidae > Dasypus > Dasypus novemcinctus. The sequence continues at coordinate 2,367,228 of NW_026688143.1, forward strand.
AGTGGGCTTACAGGCCCGCGTGTTCCGGGCATGAGGTACACCAGAAGCAGCCATCGTGACCGTCAAAAGCGGTCATATGGGTTCTTTCGGATTTGACGTGAGTCATAACGATCGGTGTCTGGGGGGAAAAAAAAAAAAAAAGAAGAACTCATCCTCTTAAGCACATTTTGTTCTGCCAGGGCACGCCATGCATCCAGGTGATTTCCCTATTGATTGTCGTTCCAAGCTACCATAGCAGGCAATTCAACAGGTCTGCTGTCAACATTTCCAAACTAAAGCAGATACACCTGCTTGCTGAGGAGGCGCAGCTGCCTAGTCGATCAAGCCCCCGGCGCTGGTGCTCCTGAGAGCTGCGGGGACGCCCAGGTCTACACCGATGGCAGGTGGCTCTGGGCTTCGGTGCCCGGCCAGTGGGCCCTGCTTTGGGATACGTGCTCCTGCATGGGGTAGAGTCGGATTCAGGTGGGACCTCCCTACACAAGCCTCTTCTGTCCCTTTGGCCGAAGCTGAGTCTGGCACTGGGGTTTTGTGCACGCTCAGGAGACTTGAATTTCTGCACAGGCCCCGTGCCAGCTGGGACCCGAGCCTCAGCACGGTTACAACACCCACGCTCCGGTCCGTTGGACTTGCCCAGGTCCGCTAAGATGGAGGAGATGATGGTCCTCCCCACAGCAGGAAGCAATGGTGCCATGACACCTGCCAGCGGGAGACCCGCCCCCCACAGCCCTGTGGGATCTAAGCCCCCTCTGGCTGCACCCGCTGCCTCCACCCCACCCACTCTTCTCGGGGCGCCCAGCGGCGGGCGCGGGGGTGCCGCCCGCGCTGTGCGTCTTGCGCAGCCCTACCCCGCTCCCTGCTCCCCGCTCCCTGCCTTCCGCCCGCCCGCCCCGGCCGGGTCCCAGGCGCCTGGCGCCCCCGCCCCGGCTCGCAGGCGCTCCTCCCCCGCCCCCGGAAGACTCGCGCCCGCCCCCACCTGCCCCGCCTCTTCGCTCTGCAGAAGGCAGACTGCAGTTTGGGGGGACCAGGGGGACCAGGGGGACTGGGCGGGGGGGTGGGGGGAGCGCCGCAGGCGCGAGGTGCGGGAGGTGGGGAGTGCGGAGACAGTCGGCAGTCGTGAGGAGGGGGCGTTTGCTCCACTCGGGAGTTGTCCCCCGCGGTAGTGCCGGGACAGACGCGGCCATTACGTGTCCTGCCGAAACCCACCGAGTGCACTTCCGGGAGCGTGTCGACTGCCGGGAAAACTCGTGCGCTGCGGGGGAGCGGGGTTCCCAAATGTACCCACCGAAAACCACTAAGAAGCCACGGGGTAGAAAGGGGTCGCTGACAATGTGATAGCCAGGTCCTGAGCCTCAACAGACTCCAGCACCTACATTATGATTTATTGGACTTATCACACTCAGCTAAGATGGAGTTGAAGAAGGACAACCACCACACCATGGAGCCTAGAGTGATTACAACTGAAAGTGGGAGGATTGCATCCAGCATCCACGTGGAATCTGAGCCTCCTCGTGACATAGAGGTGCAATGGACACAACCAATCCAATATCCACATAGAAGAGGTGGCATTGGATTGGGAAAAGTAGACATGGTGGCTGATGGGTATGGGGAAAGGCAGGAAGAGATGAGAGGTGGAGGCGTCTTTGGGACATGGAGCTGCCCTGGATGGTGCTTCAGAGGCAATCACCAGACATTGTAAATCCTCACAGGGCCCACTGGATGGAATGGAGGAGAGTATGGGCCATGATATGGACCATTGACTATGAGGTGCAGAGGTGACCAAAGATGTACTTACCAAATCCAATGGATGTGTCATGATGATGGGAACGAGTGTTGCTGGGGGGGGGGGGAGAGGTGGGGTGGGGGGTGGGGTTGAATGGGACCTCACATATATATTTTTAATGTAATATTATTACAAAATCAATTAAAAAAAATAGAGAAAAAAAAAAAAAAAAGAAAGGGGTCGCTGATGTGGGGCGAGCCTACTGGGTGGGGGCCGGGCCAGAAGAGAACCTCCGCTATTGTGTCCTGGACAGTTGCTTTCTCGTCTATGGATGAGGAAAGGGAAAAGAGACAGAAGCAGCTCCAGGAACCGGAAAGCGGCTCGCTGGCCGCAAGACAGAGCCAAAACTACCACCGCTAGGGGCCACTGTTGGATAAGAAATGTTCCTCCCTTGCACTTGCTGGAGGGCAGGGGGCCGGTGGGGAAGGCAGGGGGAGGGGCAGGGCCCCTTGCTGAAGGGGCTGTGGGGGAGGGGACCCCTGGGCCAGACCTGGGGCTGATGGGAGACCCTCTCTCCCTCCCCTGGTCCAGGCTGAGATGCTGGCTTGGGCCGGGTTGCCACGTCCCTCTTCAGAGGGGGTTCCCTCACCCACCAAAGTCCCCTCCCGGAGGCCTCGTCCAGCGGGGGCCTACCTAGGGCTGGCGTTGCCCTGCAGGACTCTCCCCCGGCAATGGTCACAGACATGCTGTCTGCCATCGCTGTCGCCTCCACCTTTCGCCAGGGGACACATGGCCTTCCCCCCCCCCCCCCCCCCCCCCCCGGGGCCTGAGGGCTTCTGCCTTGGCTCCCTGCCAGGCCTGGAGAGGCCTGTCTCCCAGAGAGGAGAGGCTCAGAGTCTTTCCTCTTCCTTGAAAATTACCTCTCAGTCTCTGGGTGTCCTTTCTGGGATGAGAGGGCCCCTGAGGGCCCGCAAGACTCTCAGCAAGGAGCCTGCCCTTTCTCCTCTTGCCCTCCTTTCCCGTACCCTTCCAATGATCATTTTTCTTTTCTCCGGGTTCCGGGGACCCACAACGAAGCTGCTTACATAATGGGTTGTGAGACTTGTCCGTGAAAATCATTCTTGCTCACCTGCTATGCGGTCAAGGGGGCTTACAGGCCCATGTGTTCCAGGCACGAGGTACACCAGAAGCAGCCATCGTGACCGCCCAAAGGGGTTGTATGGGTTGTTTCGGATTTGACGCGAGTCACGATTGGTGTCTGGAAAGAAAGAAAAAAAAAAAGGATAAAAAGGAACTCATCCTCTTCAGCACATTTTGCTCTGCCAGGGCACGCCATGCAACCAGGTGATTTCCCTATTGATTGTCGTTCCAAGCTACCATAGCAGGCAATTCAACAGGTGTACTGTTAAGGTTTCCAAACTGAAGCAGATACACCTGTTCGCCGAGGTGCAGCTGCCTAGTCGAACCAGCCCCCGGCGCTGGTGCTCCTGAGGGCTGCGGGGTCGCCCAGGACTATGCTGATGGCAGGTGGCTCTGGGCTTCAGTGCCCGGCCCTTGGGCCCTACTTTGGAATACGTGCTCCTGCATGGGGTGGAGTCAGATTCAGGTGGGTCCTCCCTACACACGCCTCTTCTGTCCCTTTGGCTGAAGCTGAGTCTGGCACTGGGGTTTTGTGCATGATCAGGAGATTTGAATCTCTGGACAGGCCCCGTGCCAGCTGGGACATGAACCTCAGCCCAGCTGCAAGCCCTACGCTCAAGTTCCTTGCACTTGCCCAGGTCAGCTAAGAGGGTGGAGAAGATGGTACTCCCCCTAGCAGGAAATCAATAGTGGCAACACCTGCAAGCAGGAGAATCCTCCATCAGCCATGTGGGTTCTAAGCCCCGTCTTGATTGAGAGCTGGAGTGGACATAAACACCCCAGGGTCCACAGTATGCATGCCTAAAATATGCCTTTGGTTCGTGTCTTCATGGAATTCTACTATATATTGACAGCAATTGCAGTCTGCAAGGGTTTTGCTTCTTGGGTTTTGGCCTCTTGAAGGATGTGGACTGGTTTGTGCTTTTCCCTGCTTCATTGACACCCGGCATGATACAGCAGGAATTCAAAATAGGCAGAAGAGGTTTCCAAGCTGGAGCATCTGGTGCTTGCCACGGTCATCAAGAAGGGCAGAACTTCCGCAGACTCGTTGCGGTTATCCGGCCAGTCAGGTTTGCATGCATGCACCAGTGTGGACTTGGCACTGGCCAAGCGACCCACAATGCCCACTTTGAGTCTGGGACAGACAGCCTTACTGTCCTCTCCTGGCTGTTGACAATGGCATCATCAATGGCCCTCACCTGTTGGTGGATCTCTGCAGCAGTGGCTCATGCACTGGCTCCAGCACCTCACCGACGGAGTAGATGCTGGGCTGGACCAAGCCAAAACACAGGATGGGGCCTGCCCGAAAGCCAAGGGCGGCCAGCTGCTGCTGGTCGTTCACGGTGCTGGCACCATGCCCAGAGTCCCATGCCTCCCACTGCCCTTCACTGCCGCTGTCTCCTCCAGCCCCATGACCCCGTGCCTGCGGACCACCAAGCCTGGTGCTCCACTGTCCCCAGGAACCCAGGCCCTTGGGCAGCGGGCATGCCAGGAACCAGAAGGAAAGCACGGGCTGAGCAGGAATTGGCCAGGCCTGCAGGCTCACTTCCTGGACAGGCCATGCACCCGGCGATTGCTCGGTCCCGGGCCTGAGGATAGCATGCCACCCTGGAGCACGGCCGTCCTGGTGGAGGCTTGCGGTGCTCCTTCCCCTGCTTTGGCCACCTTCAGGCCTCAGTACTGCTAGACTGATTAGTCAGGACCACCCTGGTGACTGCAGGCCCAACACCCTCTTTCTTATCCAGCACTTTTGCTCTGCTCCCTCTGCTCCATTGGCTCCCGCTACTCTCTCAGCTCCCTGTCTTTGGGCACCTGGCAGCGCATGTGTCTGCTCCTTCTTTGCTTATCCCCCTACTGCACCATGTCCACCCCCCCACCAAGCCTTCATGCTCCACCTGCCAATCCCTGGACCGAGTCTCCTGGGCCAGCCACGTGGTGAGTCCTAGCCTTCCTCCTCCCTTGGTCACAGTCCCCCACACATCTAGGACCTGACCTCATCCTATGCCCACCCCACCGCAGGGTTTAATCATTGTTGTGGAGACAGTGGCCATGTCAGTTACTGAGGGCAGGAGTGAGAAGAAAAGTGTGACGTGGGAGCAGTTTCTGGTCTTGGTGTCATCCTGACATATATTGAAGGGACAGATGCAGGACATTTTTTATCCTATAATAAACCACTGGATGGCCTGGGGGAGAGTAGGAACCACAGTGTAAGTTATGAACTGTGGGGCCTGGCAGTGCTCCAGGGTGTATACCCCAAATGCAATGAATGTGCCTTTCTGAGGAAAGGGGATATTGATGAGGAAGGAGTGGGGGTGGGGTGGGAAGGGAATGGGGATAGGGTATCTGTGAACTTATATTTTTTAATATTTTGTGTGATTTCTTTATGTCTTAAGGAAATGATAATTAAAAATTGAAAAAAAAAATAGAGGGAAAAATGGAAAGCCTCAGAGCATGCATCCTGGAACCGGCTCCCAACAGCGCAGCCACCACTGCACAGGACTGGGTCTACAGGGGCCTGCCTGTCTTCTCTTGATCCCCGGAGAGACTCCATGAAATGAGCAAATGTATCCAATCATTCCTCACTCCATCGCCTGCAAGAACCTACACCTCTGTCTTCAGGGTGTTATCCTGCCCTGTGGGCTGAAACTTGTCTCCTGGGTCCTCAGACCGAACAACTGCTATGAGCTCCCTGGGCACCGGAGACAATGGCATAATGCAGCAGAGGGGCTGTGGACTGACATTGGGGTCTCTCTCTGTCCCATTTCCCTCCCAATCATGAGAAGGCTTGACCTTGGGGAGGGCCCCTGTAATGCCCCTGCCCCTCCAGGACACCTCTGGATAGCAGTGAACACCCAGGCAGAGCACACAGTGTTCATTCCAAGCCCACATGACTGAGAGGAGGCTGGATGACACCCTATGGCCCAGCAGGATGCCCTGGACTCCAGGATGTATGGTCATCAGGGCCTATGGTACAGCAGGGGTTTACTACAAGTGCCCAGGTGCAGACAAGGCTTAGGTCAATGGTCAGTCAGTGACAGCTTAATACAAGCACCACAGTTCCTGGCCACAGGAAGAGTGCAGCCCAGGCAGCTGTGCACTGTGGAAGCCCTGCAGCCTCTCTGCTGTGGGGCAGGGCTGGTCCTATCTTCACATCCATCCAGGATCTGGGCCCTGCTCATGCCTTCACAGACAGCATCCTGGGGCAGAACCCATTCTCCCCTCTGGGTCATGGCAGTGGTCCCTCCCTGGCTGTTGTCTCCATGCATCAGCTCAATGTCCACCTTGATGACAAAGTCTTCTATTGGACCAGCTCTGCTCTGACCCTCCAGAGGCTCCATCTCCCTCCTAAGAAAGTCAAGCTTCATCCAGCTGCTACAGATGGGACCCAGCTCCCAACATCTCTCTGACCTACCTGACCCCTGACTACCACTGTTTCAGCTCTGGCTTCCTGTCCTCTCCTTGATATGTCAAGCACATGCCTCCTGGATCCTGGCTCTGGCCACCATCCTGAGCCCTTACAGACATCAAACACATGCTCTTCCTGCCTCTGAATGTAGCTATCTGACCTTACAAACCACTGGGAAGTCTGCTCTAGCATGGCAGGGATGGTTCATGGCATTGCTCAGGTGTTTACTGCCTGAATCACCAAGGGACCCTGGAGTGGCTGCATGCCTGGCTCACCAAGATGCTCACGTCCTTGTTGCCACTGTCCTTGGCCAGGATGACCCAGACAATGCAGCAGTCATCCATGCTCTGTTTGAGGTGCAGTCAAGAGTTGTGGCACTTGTGGCTGATCTGCTTGGCACTGGTTTTGATGGAGAAGGAAAAGGAATTTCCCCCCAATGGTGATGTGACTTTTAAAAAGCTCTGTGATAATGAAGAGGTCAACTGCCCCAATGGTGGGGGACAGAAGATCAGCCCAAGGCCTGGATCCTCAGGGCACCCTGTGCTGCTCTATGAGTTCCATTTCACTCTACAGGGACTGTAAGAGTCAACAGTTCTTGACCTCTTGTGGACATGGAGAGCACCCAACAAGCACAGGATGTGGGTGGGTGGGGAGAGCAAGGGCTGACAGGGAGCAGAGGTGGGCTCTTCATTTCCTGGACTTCTTGGGGCACTGGGACATGGTTCTGGTGGATTTCCAGCTAAGAGCTTGAGGAGGTGGCCACATGCATGTGAGGAGAATGAGCTGCATTCCCGCTGCTGAGCTCAGGGCCACACTAGTGCAGGACACTGGAGTGGGAGGGATACAAAATTAGGGGCAAGAGAGGTGGACAGGTGGTCAGCTTTGATTGGAGGCCTCCCCTGGGATGCATCCAAAACCCTGCCTGCTAACACTGCACACTGCTAAGTTCTTGGCCCATCATAGTACCCAGTTGGCCCTGACTGCCTTAGAGATCATATAGCATCACCCCATTTCACAGAGGAGGAAAAAGGTCCAGGGACGGGGTGACTCTCCCAGCCATATGGCTTGTTGGGAGTGGATCTTGGATCACAGCACTAAACTGCCAAGCTCCCCAAGCCCATGATGAGCCTGAGGCTTCCCTGAGCCCCGGACAGCCTGCCCTTGCTGGCCCTGGATGGGGAACTGACTCTCTGCTGAGAGGAAGTTGGGTGGAGCCCTGATGTCCTGTCAGGAGGATCTCTGCTTTCCATCCCCCACCTCCCAGTCATGCCCTGAACTGATGATGATACCTGTTCACCACCCTCTTTTGGCAAAATTGATCATCATTACCTGGAAGACATAGAGTGTACCTCCATCAAAAGGGGGCCCATAGCCATTGCTTTGTACATTGCCCCTGAGCCCTTTTTGTGTGGCATCACTGAAGGTCAGACCAGGAATAGACTCAGGCAGGCTTGTGGGAGCAAGAAGTGGCAACCACGAGTGAAGCCCCAAAGCACACCCAGCCCAGCCATGGATGACAGTGGAGAGATGCCCCATGGACCACCCTGCACTTAAACTGCTGTGAGAAAGCCATGGTTTCCCAGCTCTCGTGAGACACAGTGAGTGTACCCACTGCTGAGCACTCAGGACATTGGGCAGCCTCTCCTCTCCAAGCCTCAGGGTCCCTTTCCCAGGCTGCCACGGACCCCAGGCTCACTTACATCCAGACACTCCTGCATAGCAGAGTCCACCATCAAAAATTGAGTGAGGAATGTCATCAGCTATGGAATAGTGCTTTGGATGCCCTATGGCATTGGGTGGGTGGAGCTGAGCACAGGTACTCAGGTGCCCCAAGACCCTGCCCTGAATACCCCACCATCTCAAGCACCTATGACCACCCAGTGCAGCCTGGGACACACGCAGGCACTCAGCACTCACTCCTAAGTAAACCTCACAGCCTCAAAATCCCCTAAACTCCCTTGCAGTCACCTCCCAGCACCAGCTTTTCTTCAATCTTAAGTTTGCCCTCCACCCCACCCAATCCATCCTGCCTCATCTCTTCCAGACCCTTGCACTGACTTGTTGCCACTAGTCACTGAGGATTCCCAGACTTCATGTCCCTAAAGGTTCCAGGAGTGGACATTTAAGGTAGGCTCCCTAGGGTCAGAGGCCCAGGAAGGATGAGTTTGAGGATGCCCCCATCCTGAAATGGACCCTCCCTGGCCTGAGCATTAGCCACACTCAACATTCCCTGCCATTGCTGCTGCTTCTGGGATCTTTTGGGGTTCATATCCAAGTTGGAAAACTCAGGAGCCCCCTCCTGCCAGGATTGAGCAGATTGAGATCACTGAGGACCTCCACCCTTCCCATTGTCCCTGGGCTCTTGGACACCTGGACAAGTGGGCAGGTGGAAATCTGCTGCCATGAGGACAAAGATCTGGCCCCTTATTGGGAGTCCAGAGTCCACAGTGGTGTAAGCTAGTTGCACAGATGCTCTGGCCATCCTGCTTTCCCACTTGGAGTCAATGGAATGCTCAACCACATTCCTTTTCTCCCTTCTACCCCACCACCTTGCCAAAATTGTGGCAACACTGGATAGTCATGCTACCTTTCTGTGGGAAGACACACAGGCCAAAGTAAGGATTCAATCGGGGTGTCAGAGGACAGGCTGCACCCTCTGGGTAGAGGCCTCATCTTCATTGACACCTCCCCAGAGCCCACCACCACTAACCGGAAACTTGTTCTCCCTGCCTCTGAGTGTGCATGTGTGGGGTCTCATGTCATCCCAGCAATGGAGCTTGAGGATGGGGTGTCCTTGGAGGCCTAATTGAGTAGATTCTGCCTGCTCAGCATACAGGAGTGGACAACCCAAAGGTTGCCAAAGTCCATATCAAAGATGTCCCTTCCCTGGGTTCTACTCAGGATATTCTGTATGCAGATACACCCCAACCTGAGATGTCATGGCTGTGACCACATGTCCCTGAAGGACTGGGCATTCAATTTTTCTTCATCTTTTATGTGGAAGCTTCTACTTTCAGTCAGGAGGGACCTACTGTGGTTTTCTGTCTCCCAAACACTTCCCATAGCTCTCTTTGACACATATCATTGGTAATGAGGTACAGCTCTGAGATGGCCATGTGGGTGGAGACTTCTCATCCTGCCAGTTCATCATCTTCTGGAACATTCCAGCCACCTCTATCACATCTGAGAACAATGGCCTTTGACCCCACAACTGCCCCCTTACCTGCCCATGAATGAAACAAGTCCCTCTTCACCTTCATCTATAATAGACCAGACAGGATGTTTGCAAAGAAACTCCCAGGCAAAAACTAACAAGCCCACCTCCTAATCCCTGAACCTCACCAGCTTCCTCTTTGCCTGGATGATCAGTTCACTGCCCTGTGAGGAGATATTCTCATTTCAGAAATTCTCAGATGGCATCTGAAATAGGTAGAAACTGTCTCCGGGGGAGGGCAAGAAAGGAGGAGAAAGGTGGGGTGTGTGTGAGGTTCTAGGAGCCCACCCACTTTGCTGTGCTGCCTGGGACCAGGACTGCCTGGTGGGTGTTGCTGAAAATGGGCAGCTCTGAGCACTGCAGTGCATCATGGCCTTGGGTGCTGAGCTCTCGCATGGCAACAGCGGAGACCTCTACTCCTATTTCATGAGCAGCTGGTATTAACACATGTAGACTTCAACTGGACAGGGTGTGTTGCTGAAAAACACATTGGACATGCTCCCTTATCTCAACTCTGTGGCTGAGCAGGGATCAGTATTGAGGAAGAACAGCTGACCTCAGGTCATGTGGAGAACCTGGAGCCCCAGCCCACCCAGCCCCTCCTCTGGAGCCACTGCCTCCCAGGCTCCCTTGTGGGGCAGTGCCCAGCCTTCCATGGCATCACTGGTACTGCCTGGCATTCTATACAGAGAGGCCTGTCCACATAGAAACATCCTCCCATGTCTCCTGGCCAGTCGTGATTTTCAGCAGAGAGGATGGCATAGAATGAGAAGTTCTTGAAGACTAAGCCCTCCTGGAGAGGGAGGAAGAATGAACCATGAGGTATGGTCTGAGTGCCCCCTGCATCATCTTCAGCCCCCTCAGCTGACATCTCCCCCCTTGGATGAGAGACTCCAAGGGAGTCCCTGTGGTCACACACCACAGAGCACCACCTTCTCAAATAGCCCCTGGGGATGAGTGGAGTGCAGCCAGCCACACTCATCTATCTCAGATCCCACAGTCCCTCATATCAGGGTTATCATTACAGCAGGGCATGTGGCAGGTACAGCCAGTGTCCTAAATCTACTCTCTAGAGGGGCAAGTGTGTGCTTGGGTTCAATAAACTCGCCCAGGTTACAATGCTGGCAGTGGACCAGGGACTTGGCCCAGATCATAAGGTTCTGAATCAGGGATGGAAAGGCTTGGGTGGCAGATCCTGGAAGGAAAGTCATCCGAGCTCCACCCTGCTGAGCCTGGGCTCACCACATCCATCAGTGTCAACTGCTCTGCCACCAGCTCAGGAGAGAAAACCAGGAGGTCAGCCATTCCTCAAACAGATCATTCCTGAAATCTCTTGCCAAGGCAGCCTGCCCTGGTGCTAATCTGAGTTCTGTCTGAGGCTATGGTGCTGGTGCCACACTTCCCTCCCTCTTGAGGGCGTTGCACCTGAAGGTGACATACCTGACTAGCTCCAGAATTGGCACTGCAGTGACCTTTGCAGATGGCACTGAATGTAGCGATGGAACCACCTCCTGCACAGTAAGTGCTGACACTGATGGTGATGTGGCTGTCACCAGGCTTGCAGCAGGTGTTAAACCTAAGGATGGGCCTGGGTTTTCCTCCAGAGGGGGCACAGGCACTACCTCTAAAGGCAGTGTTTTTGCTGCTGAGGGAGCAGGCTGAACCTCTAGTGGGAGGTCCAGTTACGTGTACCAGCAGCAAGGTAGGTGGAGCTGGACTTGCTTCCAGCCCTGGAATTCGTGCTCCTGATTGTGATGTAGCTGCCTCCAGCTCTTGAACAGTTGCTCCTGCTGATGAGGTAGGATGGTCAAGCCTGGGATAGAGGCTGGGCCCTATATCTGTGGCTGGCATTTGTGGTGGTATTAGAGCCACCTTCAGCTCAGGAGCTAGCTCCAGAGCACATAATGTGTGAGACTCTATTTCCAGTGCAGGCTCTGGTGCAACCTGGCAGCTGGCAGTTCAGGTGGTGATGGCATTAACTCAGGCCATGGAGCTGCCCCTGTTTCTGCCACACACGGTGGAACAGGTGCTATAAGTCACACAGGAGGCATTTACTGCCATGGTGATGAAAAATGAGCTGGACAAATGGCAGTTTCCCCACCATGAATGACTCCAAGTGTCTTCCCAATACAGAGAAATTCCATTACCTCTAGTGGAAGATTCAGCTTATAAACATGTTCCCAGACTATAGGCACCCAGGTCGCATGTCTGGGTCTCTTCTTTCATCCCAGCCCGAGGGCAACCTCTGCTAGTTCTGGCTTTAGTGGTGTAATCCCGACACCTACACACAAGCTTATGTGCCCCCACTCCAAGGCCCCCTCACCCTCTGGGTCTGCCTCAGTGCCCCATCTGTCCAAGCAGAACCATGGCACCGTGTTCCAGAGCAGAGCCAGGCAGATACCTGTGTATGGGCATCAGCAGCTTGATTCAGGGAAAGTATGGAAGCTGCAGGAAATCCTCAGAGTACTAGTTCATCAAGGTGCACAGCTGGGAGCAGAGGGTGCTCAACGCAGTTGGGAGTCACACAGTCAGACCCTGTTCTTTCCCTCCACAATGCACCCTGGGACCCTTCCACTGAACAAAAAGTCCATAAGGACTCACAAAGTTCTGACCGGTTTGTTCATAACCTTGTATGGCACATAGTAGACGCTTCATCACTATGGGAATAATGAGGTGTCAGGGCCCATCCTTCTGCCCCAGGCCCTCACAGCCCCCACCCAGTAGCCTTGGCTGATGAGCTGCCTGATCATCTGCAGTGTGTCATATGTGTCTCCCCTTCCCTGACACTGGCCTCCCCATGACAGGGATGCAGCCATCCCTGCCGAGGCACACCGGACTGACATCCATGGCAGATTTGAAGCAGGCTGCTCACCACCTCCTTTTGGGGGTCTGCATGAGTAGTGTTTGTGGTCCTGGGGCCTTTGAGGGGGCAGAGGTGTGGGAGGGATCTTTCACAAACCGAGCCCCCTGCTGTCCTCTGCAGACAGTGACACAGGACCCTGTACTCAGCTTATTACTCCTTTCCAAGGGGAGGGGGAAATCCTCTGGTTCAGCCTTCCAGGAGTCATAGGATGTGTGGGCCCAGAACCTTCCCAGCCATACCCTGCCACCCACCACCCAATTCCCCACACTGGGATATGGAGAGGAGAGACCCCCACCCTCACCCGAAGTGTAGTCACCTTTTCATTTCAAGGCATCTGCCAGGCCCACCCCTGCCACAGAAGTCACAGTCATATCTTGGGAGATTGTGAGGTTGTCACACCTGCTTGCTGAGTGTACCCCCTGCTGAAAATGCTTTGTCCCATTGCCTGTGGCCCCCACTCCAAAGCAACCCAGAAGGCAAGGACTGTTGTCTGCTTTGTTAGTGTATGAGGCTACATACCTAAGGAAGTGCATACACCAAGTAGACGCTTCTTGTCTACCAGGTGAAGAATGAGCACTAAGCAGCACCTTCTCAGACCAGGTGAAGAATGAGCATTAAGCAGCACCTTCTCAGACATGGTGTGGGACTGGACCCCTCTGGTGGGCAATACTGATCCTTGCTCTGACCACACCAAGATCAGAGTTCTGGAAAGGTCTTGCAGACCTCCTTAATAAATGAGAAAACTGGGTCAGTATGGCTGACACTAAGAGCCTCTTCATGGGAAAAGGAAAATCCTGCCCAGGGGCAGCCCTGCCCCTTCAGCTGCCCTGTCCATGAGCCAGGCTCAGGGCAGCCCTTTGATGGATATTCCCAGTGATTCCAATAATCAAACTTGTGGGTTGGTCTTCATTGCTGTCTCAGTCACATGACAATCTCTCTCTTTCTCTCTCTCTGTCTCAAGTTTCTCCTGTTTTGTGGTCTGAGATCCTTTGCCTATAAGGCCCATCTCATTTCAATTGAACTCATTTAAATAGCATTTTTAAAGACCTTACTCACAAATGAGTCCAAACCTTAAGTATTCAGTAAACCTTCCAAAGGTCCTATTAGTAAATGCAGTCACACCACAGGAATGGTGATTCTTTTGTAGCATTCATGCTCCAATCCAAAACAGACCCTTGCCCCAGGAAAATCCAGTCACAGCAAATGGCTCTCTGGGTGATCATGAAGCCAACACTCTCCACCTGTCTCTTCCAATTTCCTATCCCCGTGTTAAAAGCACAGATTCCCAGGTTCCACCTCATACTTCTCAAAGCAGGGCTTGAGCCCTGACACCTATCATTTTAAACTTGGGGCATGTTCTATGTGCAACAGGGACTCTTCAGGAAACCCTGCACAAGGACATACAAGGACTTGTGTCCCTCCAGCCCCAGCTCTATCCTCCAGCCCTGCCAAGGCAGACGGTGGGAAATAACTTACATGTGGTTGTGGGGAAGATGCAGAGGGAGTGATGAAGAGGGAGAGGTGCTCAAGCCACTGAACAGGAGTGAGAAAGAGCTGGATATGGAGAACTTTGAGGCCATTAACTCAAGGCTGGGGCAATCCCAACCAGAAGAGGCTTGTGTCCATGGCTAATGAAGAACTGAGGGCAAGCACTGCCACCCTAGTGTCAGTTCAGGAGCCAGAAAGACCTGGCATAGCACTCTCTGAGAGCTTGAATCACAGCAATGGGAGTAGCTGTGTCCAGCCTTGGTTGTGACATGCATGATCTTTGATGCTTCCCTCCATCCATGGGTCTACGGGACATTCCTTGAAGGAAGGATGTCGTGGTTTAGTGCATCCATAATCCAGGCCATGGTCCAGCAGGGAGAGCCTGTTGTCACCTTCACTCTGTGACTGAGACTACAAAAGTTCAAGTTGAAGATGCTGCAGCTAGGAAAGAGGCTGGTCTTAGTTTGGGTTTCCTTATGCATGGGCATGGACACCATGAGGATCCTGGTCCATGATTGTCGATGGACAAAGACTGACTGATCTTTGTTTGCATAACTTCTAATTGGGGTTTCTTTGGCAAAGACCAGTGCTCAGCTGGAATTGTCCTCCTTTAGTCAATTTTGCCAAATAGAATTGATGCCACAGTGGGGGAATTGGAGTCAGAGAAGAGTTTCCTGTTGCCTTGGGGAATGGAGATATTATGGTACCATCATTTCATTGTCCATACATTGATTTAGTGCTCATCACTGAAAATGCAGGGATGGTGTGAGCAGCCTGATGCACTCGCCTTCGGTTGGGTGGCTGAGAGTACCAATTTACTCAAAGCGGTGACCCCAATGAGATTGCAGCCCTGGAGTTCATCCTCTCTTTTCAAATAGAGAAGTTTCTGAAGTTCCCTGTTAACTGGAACAGGAGAAAAAGGAAAAAATCCACCTGCCTCTAAGAGAAGCCCTGGCCCAGGAATCTTCCCAGGCTGCACTCCACCAGGGAAGGGAATGAAGCTGCCTTTGGCTCAGGACCCTAGGAGAACACCTGGAAGTTTCTGCCTGTGTAGGAAACCCTATGGGAGTGTGTTGAGCCCTCGCTTGGAGGCCACAATCCTGCCTTACCCTCAGGACTCTCCACCCTGGAACCCTGGGCCAATCCCTCCCTCTCTCCTGGCCTAGTTTCCCAGTACTACACTGACTAGCTGTGCGGTCACCCCTCGGGCTGAAGTGTGGTTTGCTGGCCTGGCGGGGGAGCAGCCGCGGCAGGCCAAGCCGCTGCCCCCATAATAGGGTGGCTGGTCGGACTCACCGCCACCCCTGAAGGGAGCTCGGCATGGGCGCAGAGTGCCCTCGGGTCTCCCCTTCTCGGCAGCCATGCTTCCGCGGCCGCCCCTCCTCCCGGGTGGCGCCACACGATGCCTGTGGGGCAGCACCCTTCTTCTTCTTTCTCCCTGCGCAGGCGCAGGGTGGAAAATTCCAGTCTGCCCTTTTCCCCTCCCCCGACAGCAGCAACAGCCAGGCGTGGGCGGAAAAATCCAGTCTGCCCTTTTCCCCTCCCCTGACAGCAGCAACAGCCGGGCGTGGGCGGGAAACTCAAGTCTGCCCTCCACCCCAGCAACAGCAGCCACCAATCACTAAACCCTGCCCCTTCCCCCAGCAACAGCGACAGCCAATCCCTAACCACCACCCCTCCCCCGTCCAGTACCGCCCACTGACATTTTGCCGGCAACCAATCAGAACAGGGCATGGCTTCGACCAATCAGCCTTCCCCAGCCCCTATAAAACTGTTGCCTCTCCCTCAGTAAAGTGGACTTGCGTGTTTACCTTGTCTCCGCAGTAGTTCTTCTGCCGTGCGCCCTCCAGTCCTGAGAGCCCCCGACAAGGGCCTGGCCTCCCTTGTCCCCAGTTCGTCGCCTGCTTCTCCGGGCGACCCCTTCATCGCCGGCTTCGCCGGGCGACCCCGTCAGCCGAACCGCGCAACCCCTTGTGAGACCGATCCCTCGTCTGCTGCCGGACCGACCCCTCGTCCCAAGCGGGACCGACCCCTCGTCCAGAGCTGGACCGACCCCTTGTCCGCAGCCAGACCCCACCTCTACCGACTGAGCAAGCCGCCGCATAGCTGGACATAAACTGTGTAAATGTGCTCTCAGAGAACACATGCCAGGTTGCCTTTTAGCTGGATGGGGTGTGGCATATGGCTGGGAGAGTACAGGACAGAGCACTCCTCTAGGACGCTGCCCACAGCCTCAGGCTTGGCCACTCTTTCCCTGCCCAGGGCTCTCTTCACAGCTCCCATGTGATGACCTGGTGGTGGGCTCCAGGCATGTCCCTCCTCTTGCAACCACCCTGGATCAGGGCTCATTTCACCAACCCCTACATGGCAGCCTCACCCACAGATGTATCTCCATTGTCACTGCAGTGCCATGCTGCTGAATGTTCCCACCTTGCTGCCAGGTTCAACTTCTGTTCTGAAGCTTAGGTAGGAGTGGGTGGGGATAGTCTCTAGCAAGACCAAGTCCCACTCAGGTACCTAAAGGTGTGAACGGTGTGTTCCAGATCTCTGCTCCTATGTCAGAAACAGAGAGCCCATGTACTCACAGACCCTCGGTAACTAGGTCGACAAGGGGATTCTGTGAGCAGGAAGTTATGTGCACTGGCCAAAGCAGAGCACACATGGGTGAAGCATCCATGACTCTGCTCACAGGAACAGGCAACCACCACAAGCCACCAGCCTTCCTGTGCCTCCCACCCTCCAAGGATATTGAGGGCACCTAGAACCCTGCCAGGTGGGGCCACACTGCTGCTGGACTTGGTGGGTTTGGAGAGCCTGAAGAAGCTGGGGGTGAAGACATAGGGAGGGGGTTACTGGGTGTCTTACAACATCTCCACTGCCAAGGTCCCCAGATGTCTCCCACAGAGGACAGCCAGGAGCAGGGGACCTGGGGGCAGGCAGGAGAGTGTGGGCAGATGGAAAGGCAGGAGCCCCTCCTCTTTCTCCTCTGCCCCCTGTCCCTGTGTTTACAGACAGGGTCCCTAACTGGGCTGAAAATGCTCCTCATAGCTGGTGTGTGAGAGGCCGTGAGGGAGTCCAGGAAAGTGGGCCACCACCAGGGCTGAGGGAGTGCTGGGGACAATCACTGCTGCTGAGTGGCCCCCAGCAGTAAGTGATGCTTGTCATTTTATAGATGAGCATCCAGCACCAACAGCTCAGAGAGACCAGGAGAGCTAGCAACTATGTTATTTACAGAGAAAATGCATTCAAGACCAGTGTTTCCTTTTAAAATGTTAGACTAGAGTTTTACTTCCCTGATCCCCTAGACTGAAGTGGCCCCTCAGCCCCCAGCTGGGGCAGGCAGGAGGCTGGTGGAGGGTCCTGGGCTTTGTGCTGACCCAGGGGTCCTAAGGGCCTCCATGACCACACAGTGTCTGAGCCCAGCAAGTATTCACACCTTGGCCCGATTTTCTTCCCATCTTCTGGCCTACAGCTGGCTACAAGGAATCACTGGCTGCAATTCCTGCTTCAGCCTCAGGGGGGTGAGGACCCAGCTCAGCTTCTCCTGTCCTGAGGCTTCCTGCTCAGCAGGATGGATCCTTCTGCCCTATTTCACCCCTCACAGGTCCCAGTTCCAGTTTGACAGAGGAGGGCTCAGAACCCATTTCTGGAAATGGTGGGGTAAGTATCACTTGCCAGGGCTCAGGGCCTGGAGAGGGGAGCAGGCTACTGACAAGAACACAGCTCCCCTTATTGTGCACAAACCTACCATGTGTGCACATGTGCGTAATTTTCTCTCCTTTCTGATCAGAAGTAGGCCAGGTGCTCAAGACCCTGAACTTAGGGCTGTGGGCCAAGAAACCAGTCTCAGGGTTTGTGCTGCTCTTCTGGATTCTCTTCCTTTCCCACTTTCTAGAATACTGTGTTGGCCCCAGAGTCTCCAAAGGAGATAAGGAGGTTTTCTGTGTAGTTCACTGTCATAAGGCAGTGTGTGCAGCTTATTTCGTGCTGGTGTCCATCAGACATGGTGCTTCTGGAGGGGCAGTCACCCCCTAATGGTGAGAGGATGTCCTTCATGGTGACTCCTCTGCTTGGACTATGCCCATGGACTGAGGTGAAAATCTCTTTCAATGTTACCTCAATGCTGTTAGCTCTGAGCTTGGTCTCCCAATGCCTGGGTCATGCCCAAGGAAGGATACACAGGGAGATGGAGCAGACAGGGAGAAGGAGCTCTGGGCACTGGGGCCTACCTTGGGCAACATGGTTGGTGGACAGGATGTCAGGCCCCCTTGGGCCAGTGGCTTCAGACCTTCATGCTGGGAATACGGTGACAATGCCTAGCCCTCCACCCACCCACTCCCACAATCCTCTGAGATGATTTGCACCAGCTGGCAGTCCATAGGCTGGTCTAAACACAGGTTATGCTCTTTCAGGGCCTTATGTATCATGGACAGAGCCCAATCTTGGTCGGTCACCTGTGGTGGGGCAACAACAACCCTTATCTTGTGGCCCCTGGGGTGGCGATGTACACTCCACCTCTACATGTAGCAGAGCTCCAAAATGTATTCACCAAATACAATAAATGCGCCATAATGATGAAAGAGGTTATTGATGTGGGAGGACTGAGGAGTTGTTGTGTGGGTTATATGGGACCCTTATATATTTTTCAATGTAACATTTTTTATTATCTATGTACCATTAAGAAAAAGACAAAAATTAAAAAATTAAAAAAAATAATTACAAGGTGAAAAATAAGAGCAAAATGATGGCACCAGGTGGCACTGCTGGACAAGAATGGTTCCAATCTCATAATTCCTGAAGTACAGGCAACTGGGAGTTGCTGAGGTCAGAGAGAGAGAGGAAGAGGTGTGATAGGGGCTTTTTTAGGACGTCGAGTTGACCTGAATGATATTGCAGGGGCAGATGCAGGACATTGTTTATCCTGACATAAGCCACTGAATGGACTGGGGGACAGTGTGAACTACAATGGAAACTAAGGTCCATGGGGGCTGGCAGTGCTCCAGGGTGTATTTCCCAAATGCAAAGAATTTGTCTCACTGAGGAAATGGGGTGTTGATGTGGGAGGAGTGGGAGTGGGATGGGTAGGTGGGTGGAGATTGGGGTATCTGGGAACCTCATGTTTTTTATCATAAAGTTTTGTGAGATCTATTTATCTTTTAAAGAAAAGAGAAGAAAAATTAAAAAAATAAATAAATAGAGGAAAAAGGAAATGGACAGGCTTCAGGGTATGGGTCCTGGAATCTGCTCCAAACAGCACAGCCACCAGATTCTATGTGGAGACTCCTCGGTTCTAGGCTGCATCTACAGGGGTCTCCCTGTCTTCTCTTGCAACCCTGAGAGACTCCATGAAATAAGGGCACTTTTCCAATCATCCCTAACCCCATTTCCTACAAGAACTTGCACCTCTGTCTTGAGGGTGTTTCCAAGTGAGGGTCCAATCCCCTGCCCTGCAGGCTGAACCATGCCCCTGGGTCCTCAGCCTGGGCAACTGTTATGGGATCCCAGGGCCCTGGGGACAATAGTTGACAATGCAGCAAAGGGTGGGGATTGTGGACTGACTTTGGGGCCTTTCTCTTTCCCTCTTGTCTCCCAATCACCAAAGATGGTTTGCTCTTGTGAGGGCCCTTGCCCTGCCCCTGCCTCTCCAGGACACCTCTAGGTAATAATGAACACCCAGGCAGAGCCCACAACCTCCAGTCCAATCCCAGATATCTGAGAGGAGGCTAGATGACTATGGCCCTGGACTTCAGGATGTAGCTGTGGTCAGCAAGGTCTAAACCACAACAGCCCTGACCATGAGGTCACAAGTGTGGGCAGGGCTCACATCAAGGGTCAATCAGTGACAGCTTAGTACAAGCATCCCAGATCCTGCCAACAAGAGAATTGCAGCACAGACAGCTGTGCATCCTGGCAGCTCTGCAGCCTCTGTGCTGTGGGACAGGTTTGGCTCCAACTGCATATCCACTCAGGATCTGGGCCCTACTCATGCCTTCATGGCCACCATCCTGGGGCAGACCCCACCCTCCCCTCTGGGTCATGGCAGCAGCCCTTACTGTCCATGGTTCATAGAGGGTCCAGGGTTCAATCCCCAGGGTCTCCTGACCCATGTCATAAACTTGCTGCATGCAAGGAGTGCCGTGCCGTGCAGGGGCACCCTCACATAAGGGAGACCCACACACAAGGTGTGCACCCTGCAAGGAGAGCCACCACACATGAAAAAAAGTGCAGCCTGCACAGGAGTGACACTGCACACACTGAGAGCTGATGCAGCAAGATGACATAACGAAAAAGAGACTCAGATTCCCAGTGCCGCCTGATAATGCAGGCAGATGCAGAAGAACACACAACGAATGGACGCAGAGAGTAGACAACAGAGGGGAAGGGGAGAGAAATAAATAAAACAAATCTTTAAAAAAGCCAAAAAGCAAAACTGAGTGAGGA
Source organism: Dasypus novemcinctus (assembly GCF_030445035.2). Lineage (NCBI taxonomy): Eukaryota > Metazoa > Chordata > Mammalia > Cingulata > Dasypodidae > Dasypus > Dasypus novemcinctus. Next base: position 2,387,500 of record NW_026688143.1, read on the forward strand.
ACGTCCCCAGCTTTGGTGGGTGGGGTTGAGCACAGGTACTCAGGTGTCCCCAAGAACCCACCTTGAATACCCAACCATCTCAGACACCTAAGACCTCCCAGCATCGCCCTGGGACAAAATTGGACACTCAGCTGTCATCCCTCTGTAAACTTTCCAGCCTCCAAGTCCCCTAAACTTCCTTGCAGTCACCTCACATCACCAGCTTTTCTTCAATCACAAGATTACCCCCCACTTTGGTAACCCTGCATCATCTCTTCCAGGCTCTTGCTGCCACTAGATCCCAAGGATTCCCAGGGCTCAAGACCCTAAATGTTCCAGGGGAGGGGAGTTTGAAGGGAGGCTTCCCAGGCTCAGAGGCCAAGGAAGGATGGGTTTGAGGAGGGTCCCATCCTGACTTGGAGGCCACCTGGCCTTGGCTCTGGCATTAGACATATTCAGCCACTACTACTATTGCTGCTTCTTTTGGCCTCTTTGGGGTTTGTGACCAAAGTGGAAAACTTGGGGGTCCCCTCTTGCCCAGATTGAGCAGGTTGAGGTCAACGAGGCCCTCCACCCCTCCCATTGTCCCTGGGGTCTTGGACACCTGGACCAAATGGACAGGTGGAAATCTGCTGCCACTATATATCAGAGGTGCCCTGGGGGCCTTGTGCAAGAGGCCTGGACCCCCTGAGTCTCTTTGTACATCTGTGACACGAGGACAAAGATCTGACCTCTTACTGGCAGTCCAGAGTCAGTGGTGCAGGCTAGTGGCATGGACGCCTTGGCCCTCCTGGTCTCCTACAGGAGTCAATGGAATGCTCAGCCATGTTCCTTTTCTCACATGAAACCTGCCAACTCTTCATGAGGGTGGCAAAACTGGATGTTCGTGTTTCCATTCTGTGGGAGGACACACAGACCCAAGTGAGGATTCACTCAGGGCATCAGAAGACATGCAGCTTCCTCCAGGTGGTAGCCTCCTCTGCACTGACCTTGCCCCACAGCCCATCACCACTAAAGGGTGTCTGTTTCTCCCAGCCTCTGAGTGTATATGTGTGTGGGGCCTTGTGTGGTCCCAGCAATGTAGCTCAGGAATGGGGTGTCCCTGGAGGCTTAGTTGAGCAGATCCTGGCTGCCCCAGCTCACATGTGTGGACAACCCAAAGACTGCCCAAGGCCATACCAAAGGTGTCCCCTCCCAGGGGTCCACTCAGGATATTCTGCCTGCAGATACACCCCACCCTGAGGTGTCATGGCTGGGACCACATGTCCCTGCAGGACAGTACATTGAGTTTTTCTTCAGCTTTTATGTGAAATCTTCTACTTTTGATCAGGAGGGCCCCACCGTGGTTTTGTGTCTCCCAAATACTTCTCATAGCTCTCTGACACATACTATTGGTAACGAGGTGCAGTTCTGAGACCCCCATATGGATGGAGACCTCAAATCCTGCCATTTCATCATCTCCTGGAAGATCCCAGCCACCTCCACTGCATTTAAGAACCATGGCCTATGGAGCTACATCTGCCCACCAACTGCCAATGAATGAAACAGGTCCCTCTTCATCTTCATCCCAAATAGGCCAAACAGAATGTTTGCAATTAAACTGCCAGGGAAAAACAAACAAACCCATTTCCTGAGTCCTAACTACCCAAGCTTGCTCTTTAACTGGATGATCAGTTTGCTGCCCTGTGAGACGTTGTTCCCTTTTGAGGAAATCTCAGATGGCATCTGAAAGAAGTGGAAGATGTCCCTGGGGGAGGGCAAGAAGGAAGGGGAAAGGTAGGGGTGTTTGGAAGTGACTAGGAGCACATCCACTTTCCTTTTGTGGCTTGGGACCAGGATTGCCTGGGTGGGTGGAGGTGAAACTGGGCAGCTCTGAGCCCTGCTGGACATCGTGGACTTGGGAGCTGACCTCTAAGCTCAGCACAGCAGAGATCCCCACTCCTATTTCATGAGCTGCTGGTGTTAATATGTGCAGATTTCAACTAGACAGAGTGTGTTGCTGAAAAGCACACAATGGACATGTTCCCATTTTACTCAACTCTGTGGCTGAATGAGCAGGGACCCGTGTTGAGGCAGAAGAGCTGACCTGAGGACTTGTGGAGCCCCAGCCTACACAGTCCCTCCTGAGGAGACCCTGCCTCCCAGGCTCCCTGTGGAGTGATGTCCAGCCTCACAAGGGGGCCCTTGGTCCTGACTGACTTTCTGTGGAGGGAGACCGGTCAACCTGGAAGCTTCCTCCCACATCTCCTACAGACGGCCAATCATGAGGCTTTCAGAGCAGAGAGCATGTCATAGAATGAGAAGTTCTTGAAGATTACATCCTCCTGGAGAGGGAGAAAGAATGAGAAATGAGGTGTGGTCTAAGTGTCCCCTGTTCCAGCTTTAGCACCCTCAGCTGGCATCTCCCCCCTTGGATGAGAGGCCCCCAGGGAGTCCCTGAGGGCACACCTTGCACCAAGAGAGGGACGTACACTCAATCTGAGGGAGGAGCCTGTTTGGGATGTGAGGAGATGGAGGGCTGTGATACAGGCTGTGGCAGGGCCTGGAGACTGAGAGAAGACAAGAGCACAGAGCATCCCCAGGACTCCAGAGAGGGCCCCTGAGTTCACCCTAGGCAGGTCAATCCAGTGCACCACCACCCTGACCCTGGCCATGGCCTTCATGGTGTGGTCCTTGAGGTAGCTAACAATGATGCATTTGGTCACAAGTTTGAACTTGGTGATGATGGCGTAGATGGCGGGAGCCATGTTTTCCTTGCCCTTCTTGTCTCACTGGGGCCAGATGGAGTCCAGACAGTGATAGAGTACCACTTTCTTGAACAGTTCCTAGGAAGGAGGGGAACATGGCCAGCCACACCCAGCTAACTCAGATCCTGCAGTCCCTCAGGATGCTGGCCAGGGTCATTGTCACAATGGTGCATGGGACAGGTACAGCTACTGCCCTATATCTACTCACTAGAAGGGGAATTGTGGGCTTGGGGTTAATAAACTCACCCAGGTTACAATGCTCGCAATGGAGCAGGGTCTTGACCCAGATCATAGGATTCTGGATCAAGGATGGAAAGTCTGGGGAGACAGAACATGGGAGAAAGATTCTCCCAGCTCCACACTCCTGATCTGAGCTGCTCACCGCATCCATCCTTGTTAACTACTCAGGCACCAGCTCAGGAGAGAAAGCCAGGTCAGCCTCTCCTCACACAGACCATTCTGAGAGATCTCAGAAGGGCATTAAGGATCTGTGGGGCAGCCCACCCTGGTACTGATCTGAGCTCTTTCCTGGCTTTGGTGCTGGTGCCACACTTGCCTCCCTCTCCAGAGCCATTGCTCTGAAGGTGACTTAACTGATTGTAGTTCCAGAATGAGCACTCCAGTGACCTATAAAGATGGCAGTGAAGGTAGCAGTGGGACCACCTCCTACTCAGGAAGTGCTGACCAGAGTCTTCAAGCTGGCAGCTGGTGTTATACCTGAGGATGGAGCCAGGTCTACCTCCAGAAGGGGCATTGTTGCTACCTCCATAGGTGGCAAGGGAGGTTGTACCAAGGCACGTTCAAGTTCTAAAACCAGTGCTTCTGCTGCTGAAGGAGCAGGCTCTACCTCTAGAGAGGGCAGTGCAGTTAAGTGTAGAGGCAGCAAGGCAGGTGAAGGTGGACTTGCTTCCAGCTCTGGAACTTGTTCTCCTGATTGTGATGTAGCTGCCTTCAGCTCCTTAAGAGGTGCTCCAGCTGATGACATAGGAAAATCTAGCTCCAGGGAGGGCATGGGCCTTATCTCTGTGGGTGGCTGTTGTGGTGGTGTTAAAGACACCTTCAACTCAGGAGCTGGCTCCAGAGCACACAGTGTGTCAAACTCTATTTTCAGAAAAGGCACTGGTACAACATGGAAATGGGCAGTAAAGGCAGTGATGGAACTGACTCAGGCCCTGGTACTGCTCGTGTCTGCCACACACCTTGGAACTTGTGCTATAGGTTGCACTGGAGGTATTTGCTGCCCTGTGGGATGAGGATGACAAAAGAGCTGGACAAGAGGCAGTTTCCCCACCATGAATGGCTCTGAGTGTCTTTCCAATACAGAGAAGATCCTAATACCTCTAGCAGAAGATCCAGCCCATAAAAGAGTTCCCAGCCTACAGGCACCCAAGTCATATGTCGGGCTCTTCTATGATCCCAGTCCAAGGGCAACCTCTGCTAGTTCCAGCCTCTGTGGTGCAATCCTGGCCCCCACCCCGCAAGCTCATGTGCCCTACCCTGAGACCTCCTCACCCTCTGGGTCTGCCTCAGTGGGCTCTGGGTGGCTCATCTATGAAAGAAGAACCATGGCACAGTGCTCCAGAGCAGAGCCAATCAGTTACATGGGCATTGACCACCAGCAGCTTGAGGCACAAAATTCTGAAGGATGCAGGAAATCTTCATAGTACTGGTCCATCCAGGTGCCCTGCTGGGAGCAGATGGTGCTGAGGGCAGGTGGGGGCTACATAATCAGACTCTGACCTTTCCCTCCACAACGCACACAGGGACCCTCCCAGTGAACATAAAGTCCATAAGGACTGGCAAAAATTCCAACTGTTCTGTTCATTGCCTGGTGTTTACACACAGTAGAAGCTTCTGTGTGAGTTATGAGGGGTCAGGGCCTCCTGTGCCAGTCCCTCATGGCCCCCTGCCAGTACACTTGGCCCAAAGAGCTGCCTCATCTTTTGCCATGTGTTGTTTGTGTCTCCCTTTCCCACTGACACCGGTCTTGCCATGACTTGGATGCATCCATCCCTGCCAACCCTGCAGGAGGCAGACAGGACTGAGGTTCACAGCAGATTTGAAGCAGGCTGCTCACCACCTCCTGTTGGGGGTCTGCATGAGGTGGTGTTGGTGGCCTGGGGACTTTGAGGTTCCAAAGGAGGGGGAAGGTTCTCTCATGGACTGAGTCCCCTGATGTCCTCTGCAGACAGTGCCCAGCATCTTTACTCCTCTACAAGGGGAGGGGATGCCCTCTGGTTTGGCCTTCCAGGGGTCTCAGGATGTGTGGGCCCAGATCCGGCCCAGCTGTACCCTGTCACCCACCACCTGAGTCCCCATGATGCTGTCTGGAGAGGAGAGACGCCCACCCTCACCCACAGTGTGCTCACATTTTCATTTCAAGGCATCCACCAGACCCACCCCTTCCATGGAAGTCATGTCCATATCTAGGTGAGACAGTGAGGGTGTCACAACTTCTTCCTGAGTGTACCCTCTACTGAAGATACTGCATCCTATTGCCTGCAGCCCCCACTCTAAAGGAACCCAGAAGGCAGGGATTGTTGTCTGCTTTGGTCACTGTATGAAGATACAAGCCTAAGGAAGTGCATGCACCATGTTTACCAGGTAAAGGATGAGCCCTAAATCGCACCTTCTCAGATATGGGGTGGGTCTGGACCCCTCTGGCGGGCAACACTAATCCATGCTCTGATCATACCAAGGTCTGAGGTCCGGAAAGGGCATGCAGACCTCCTTAAGAAATGAGAAACCTGGTTCAGTAGGGGCTGATGCCAAGAGCCTCCTCACTGGGCAGAGGAAAATCCTGCCCAGGACCAGATCTGTCCCTCCAGCCACCCTGTCCATGAGCCAGGCTCAGGACAGCCCTTCCTATTGATCCCCCCAGTCAGTCCTATATTCAAACTCATGGGTTGGTCCTTGAAGCACCATCTTCCCAAGGAGGAAACTGAGGCCAGGAGTCCAATAGAATTTCTGAGACTCAAGCACATTGGGGCAGATCAGTCCAGGTGATGGGATGGGGTGGGCATTCACTGGTGGAGCACTTGTCCAGTCATGCTCAGTGGAGGTGCATGCTTAAGTGGCAATTGCAACTGAAACAAGAGGAACTCTGTCTCTCCCCATCAGCTGAGTCCCTCAGCCTTGGTGGATGAGCCACATAGTGGTGGCTGTGGGGGTGGTGCTGCAGCCCCACCTTCCCAACAGCCACCGTGTTCACTTGGCACCACTGCCCACCTGCCTCCAAGTCCTACTGCTCCTGAAACCTGCCTCCTCAGGGCACCAAACCTTCAACTCTCTCCCTCAGACAGGCCTTGTCTCAGGGCCCTGATGCCCAAGCTGCCCTGAGGAGATGGAGGTCAGGGAGGAGCCTGGGGCTAAGGAGTACAATAAGGACAAGGAGAGGTATGGAGGATCCATCATGTGAGGCAGGAGGCCTGGGGACACACCTTGGGCTGGCCTGTGTCTCAGGGTAGATTCTGCAGGAGAAATGGGGGCAGCTCTGTCCCAATCAGCCCTTAAGCACTTGGGGTGGTAGGGCAGCATCAAAGTGTCTTCCCATAATTCCCTCTGGCCACAAGACTCACCAGCACCTGCAGCCACTGGGCAGTAATCCTCTCTCCCTCTGACACAGCAGTTGTCCCCATCCCTCAGCCCACCAATAGACACCGTGGTTGCGAACTCCCAGCAGGTCAGCGGCTGCATGACCTGTGTTCCTCACTGTTCAGCCTTTCTGCCCCAAGTCCCAGGCCTTCCGATGGGCTCCATCCAAGCTCATACATGCTGTGACTACTTCGGACTGGCTCTTCTTCCCAACAGCCCTAGAACAAGGGAGGCCTGGGCAGATGGAGGGGAAGTAATGAGAAGACGTTGAAGAAGAGTCACTGCCTGCAAAGTCCTGGATGCAGCCCAGGAGGGACTTGCCAACATGGTGCAGGACCACCTGCCCTAGATTTACCCAGCCAGGTGTGTGCTGGAGAGGAGGAATCTCCTCCAAGCCTGGACAGCCTTCTCACCACTTTCTGCAGGGTCTACTGCATCCCAGAGGCCTGAAAAGGTGCAGAGTTTACATGCACCAAGCCCATTCCCCATTCACAGCAGTTTCAAGATCTGAGGAGCTGAAGTGAGCCATTTCATGTACTTCTAGAAGGGCACTGATACCACAGCTTTCTGTCAGGAAGAGCTAATGATCAGGAGACCCTCCTAGCTAAGCCTCCCCACCTGCCAAGGGCTGGTGACAGTTCCCGAGGGTACATTGAAAATGTAACACAGGCTAGTGCCAGAAAAGGCCTCCACCTGCATCACCTGTTACCTGTGTCTTGTCCAGGTGACTGGGTCAGGACTTTAACAGCTTCAAAAATTAATCCACCTAGCAATCCCAGGAATTCCCCACAGGAAAACCTGGATGACTTGCCCTGGTCTCTGGGTCTGTTGGCACCAACATGAGGCACTGACAGGATTTGAAATTTTTCCAAGGTGTTCATAAAACCAAGGAGCAATAACCAGTATCCAAACAAGATCTGTGGTCCATCTTGGGGAAGAACAAGCCAGAGTCAACCTTTTTCCATCAGTCAAAGTGAACATTAGAAAATATTCAGTGGCATCATATGCCCTCAGGTGAGGGGCACAGAAAAGGGGTTTGGGTTGCACTCTAATAGGAAATTCCATCTGACTGGAAGGTCATGGCTTTAGAATTGTGACAGAAATTTCCTGGAGCCTCATCTGCAGATTGCCAGCTGAATGGATATAAGTCATAGAGAACTTCCCAAAAGGCCAGACCTTCCATCAAAGGGGTCCAGTGTTCCCAGGAGGGGAAGAGCTCTCTGATGAAAAGCACTGTGTGGGAATGCTCCCTCCTGAGAAAGGTATCCAAGCTCTCCCCAGCCACAGGACATGAAGAAGTCTGCAACCCTGCTCTTCCCCAACAGCCCAGCCACCTCTTCATTTTCTGCTCCCCTTGCACCCTTGACCCTCTTAGGCAAGTTCATGGGGACCACAGAGCAAGAAGGTGGCTCTAACCTTAAATGTATGCCCTAGGTCAGAAAGAGGACCTAATTCCAAAATTTGAACCATGATCTCTACTTAACTACTTTTCTACTATACTACTTTTCCAAAAAGTAAAAAAGAAAACCTAAAAAAGGAAAGAAAATATTTGGAAACTGTGTTTCTGCTAACAGTGTAATACACAGAATATAAAGAGAATTACTATAACTCAATAAAAGACAATCAGCCCCATTAAGAAATGGGAAAAGGGCTTGAATAGACATATCTGCCAAGAATATATACAAATGCCCAAAAAGCATGTAAACAGATGCTCAACATCATTAGCCATTAGAGAAATGCACATAAGATACTAAAAATAAAAATAAGGTATGACTACACACATGCTTTAATGCTGGTATTAGGAAAAAAAATGGTTTTGAGGATGTGGAAAAATGGACATCTTGTAAATTATTGGTTTGAAATAAAATAAAGGTCACACAACCCACTTAAAAAATGGTCAAGATATTTGAACTAACACTTTCTCAAAAAAGAATTCCAAATGGCCGAAAAGCACATGAAGGGAAGTGGACTTGGCCCAGTAGTTAGAGCATCCGTCTACCACATGGAAGGTCCATGGTTCAAACCCCAGGCCTCCTTGACCTGTGTGGAGCTGGCCCACGCACAGTGCTGATGCACAAAAGGAGTGCCATGCTACCAGGGATGTCCCCCCGTAGGGGAGCCCCACACACAAGGAGTTTGTCCCATAAGGAGAGCCACCCAGCATGAAAGAAAGTTCAGCCTGCTCAGGAATGGCACTGCACACACGGAGAGATGACACAACAAGATGATGCAATAAAAAGAAACACAGATTCCCATGCCGCTGACAACAAACAGAAGTGAGCCAAGAAGATGCAGCAAATAGACACAGAGAACAGACAACCGGGGCAGGGGGGAGAAATAAATAAATAAATAAATCTTAAAAAAAAAAAAAAAGCATGTGAAAAGATGCTCAAAATCACCAGCTATTAGGGAAATGCAAATCACAATTTCTAGCAGATACCATGTTACTCCCATCAGTCTGGCAGCTATCAAAAAATAGAAGACTACACGTGTTTGAGGAGGTGTGAAGGAATGGGAACATTCATCCAGTGCTATTGGGAGTGCAGTAGAATCCAGCCATTCTGGAGGACAGTTTGGCAGTCCCTCAAAAACTACCTGTAATCTCTTTTCATAAGACTATCATGCTACTTTACTGGAATTGTAGTTGGTATTGGGGTTTAAGATATATTTAGGGGATTGAATCTTTTTACTGACAATATGATAGCCAGGCCCTGAGCCTCAACAGACTCCAGCTCCTACAGTCTGATTTATTGGACTCACCTCACTCAGCTAAGATGGAGTTGAAGAAGGACAACCACCACACCATGGAGCCTAGAGTGCCTACAACTGAAAGCAGGAGGATTGCATTCAGTAACCATGTGGAATCTGAGCCTCCTCTTGACGTAGAGGTGCAACGGACACAACCAATCCAAGGTCCACAGAGAAAAGGTGGCATTGGAGTGGGAAAAGTGGACATGGTGGCTGATGGGTATGGGGAATGGCAGGAAGAGATGAGATGTGGAGGCACCTTTGGGACTTGGAGTTGCCCTGGATGGTGCTTCAGGGGCAATCACCGGACATTGTAAATCCTCCCAGGGCCCACTGGATGGAATGGGGGAGAGTGTGGGCCATGATGTGGACCAATGACCATGAGGTGCAGAGATGCCCAGAGATGTACTTACCAAATGCAATGGATGTGTCATGATGATGGGAGTGAGTGTTACTGGGGGGGGGGAGGGGTGCGGTGGGGGTGGTGGGGTTGAATGGGACCTCATATTTTTTTAATGTAATATTTTTACAAAATCAATAAAAAAAAAATAAATAAATAAAATATATATATATATATTTGAAAAAACAAAAAACAAAAAAAAACTACCTGTAGATTTGCCATATGACCCAGCAATCACACTACTGGGTATATATGCAGAAGAACTGAAAACCAGGAACAAACCTATGCACACTAATGTTCATAGTGCCATTCTTCATTATTGCTAAAATTTGGAATCAACCCAAAACCCATTGATAGATGAATGGATAAACAAAATGTTGTCTATACATGCAATGGAATACTACTCAGCTATAAGAAGAAATACAGTACAAACAAATAGGAAAACATGGATGAATCTTAAGGACCTTATGTACAGTGAAGCAAGCCATGCATTGATGTACAATTACTACATGACCTTTCTGATATGAAATAATCAAACAAAGCTGTCTCAGTGACTGGATGATAGGCTTACAGGAAATTGGGGGGAGAGGAAGGCTGTGCACTGATATCTACATGAGTGAAATCTATGATAAACTTGAGGTTAAGCAGTTGTACAGGGAAGGGATAAGATGGGGGCATAGGGATAATACTGGATGGGTCTTTGCAGGTCTGAGGGGGTCTAGGGTGGGAGGATGGGTCAGATGGCCTAAGGAATCAGGGGGAGGGGTGAGGGAACAATTGAACATGGGAGGGAAGCAGACTTGGCCCAGTGGTTAGGGCGTCCGTCGACCACATGGGAGGTCCGCGGTTCAAACCCCAGGCCTCCCTGACCTGTGTGGAGCTGGCCCATACACAGTGCTGATGCATGCAAGGAGTGCACTGCCACACAGAGGTCACATAGGGGAGCCCCACGTGCAAGGAGTGTGCCCCATAAGTGGAGCTGCCCAGCATGAAAGAAAGTGCAGCCTGCCCAAGAATGGTGCCAAACACACAGAGAGTTGATGTAGCAAGATGACACAACAAAAGGAAACACAGATTACCATGCCGCTGACAACAACAGAAGCAGACAAAATTTAGAAGGACACGTAGCAAATGGGCACAAAGAACAGACAACTGGGGGGAGGGGAGAGAAATAAATAAAATAAAATCTTTAAAAAAATTGAACATGGGAGATTGTTGAGCATGTGGTTTAAACTGTAATGTTGAGAAAACTCTTTGGAAAATTTAATAAAGAAGGATTACCTGGTTAAGGTCCTTAAGGTGGGGCATCTGGCACAGTGACAGGCTTCTAGGGAGTGTGTGAGTGCTCACCTTGTCATAGTGGTATAGTGTATTATATCATTGGTTGGAGACTCATACAATGAGTGGGAAGGTGTGCCCACATCCTGGGGAGGCCTGATGTTCTGAAATAGATGGAATTGTGTCTCTCAAGAGAATTGGTGGCTCCCAATGGGGGAGGACAGTCTAGTATGTCAAGCCCTCAGCATTGTTGTAAGTATCTGTAAATCTGGTCCTTGAGGCAGTGAAGATTGGTTGTCACTGTGGGTCCTGAGGGGAGGGAGAGAGAGCAATAGAATAGATGGAAGCAGAGTAACTGGGGGTCAATGGAAGTGTTCCACAAGCACATGCAATGATGGATATAAGACGTGTTAAATTACACCAAAAATGTATAAAAGTCTGTAGGCTAAAATGTAAACCATAATGTAAAATATAAGGTAACTAAAAGTTTAGAAAATTTGGGAAGTGGTCTTGGCTCACCTGACAGATCATCTGTCTACCACATGGGATGTCCAGGGTTCAAATCCAGCACGTTCTGACCCATGTGATAAGATGGCCCACATGCAGCGCTGTCCCCCGTGTAGGGGAGCCCCATGCATAAGGAGTGCACCTCGTAAGGAGAGCTGTCCCTCATGAAAGAAAGTGCAGCCTGCCCAGAAGTGGCATGGGCACAGGCACGTGGAGAGGTGATGCAGCAAGACAATGCAACAAAAAGAGACACAGATTCCCGGTGCCACTGACTGGAATGCAAGCAGACACAGAAGAACACACAGCAAATGGACACAGAGCAGACAACTGGGGGAGAGGGAGAGAAATAAATAAAAATCTTAAAAAACTGAAAATAAAAAATATAAGATTAGAAAAATTGTACAGTCTAAAATATTAACCATAATGTAATCCCAAATGAAACCGTGTTTGATAGTTATGTTTCAATATCTTTACATCAGCTGCAGTAACTATAGCATGAACATGTAAAAAGATCATTGCTGGGGAAGGGGGTAAAGGGTTTGATTTTGGATATATGGGAGTCCCCTATATTTTATATGTGACTTTAACATGATCTAAAACATTTTTGAAGAGAAAATTAAAAGTTAGAAATAAAAAGAAAGGATGTAGACACTGAGGAAGAAATGAAAGAAACTGCCTTGCCACTGTACATACATGGCAACATCTATTAGAGTGATGAAAGGCAAAATGTCAAAACAAAGTTTTATGATATTTTGCACTTCTTAATACCCCAATTTATTTTTACTTTATTTTAGTATTTCTAAATTAGTATGCATTCTATTACTAATCTTTGAACCTGTCACTACTACTTCATTTTCATATTAATTGAATTTGGCAATATATTGGGGTTCATTTTTGAAGAAATTTTGGACCACAGAGTGGTCCAGCTATGGCAGGGGAGGAACTCTGGTGTGGGGTGTTATTGATGGGGGACACAAGGTTGGGAGGGAGTTCTCCAGGACACATATATAGGGTACATAAAATGTTTGGATATATTTTGGGTATATTCATAGTAGTTACAGTTATAAATGACAACTGAGGGAGTGCTAAGTTCCTAGCCAGGGAAGTGTGTCACATTCCCCAATGAAACAGCAACAACCTCCAAGCGCAAGGGCAAAGACCAGTGAAGAAGAATGCTCCAATGATGAGACCTTGATACTTAAGACTATGCTTATGAACCTGTGCACCTTAAATTTGAACCAGGCCCAGAGCTGCAGGGTGCCTGAGTTACCTCCTGAGAACCTACATGTTGCTGAAATGTGGCCCCTCTCTAAGCCAAACTCACACAGGCTCATAAGCATAGTCATCAGTATCAAGGGCTCATTGTTGGACCATCCTTCTTTATTGGTCTTTGTCATTGCACTTGGGGGACTATTCCTGTTCAATTGGGGAATGTGATACAGCTCCCCTGACTAGGAACTCAGCACTCCCTCAGTTGTTTTTAATACTACAGTCATTTTGATCTCACTCTCCCAACTTCATTGTCTCTCTCAGTGAAGAATAGACTTCTTTGGTGTCAGTGTAAGTGATGGAAAACCCTTAGCAGTTTACCAAATGGGTACCTTGCTTAGTTCCCAAGACTTGACCCTTGCAATTTGGTCATAGCACTAAGTTTTAAGAGTGAGTTCAGTATGATTGTAGTTAAGAGCTTACACATAGCAGGCAAAAATCCCATGTACTACCTAAAGGACAATGTCAACACACATCATTTCAATGTGGATGAGGTTCCAGTATCCTGCCTGGTTGCTTTAGAGAGATGTCTCATTGCTGTTAATGAGACCTGTTTCCTATTGAAAGTCAATCAATTACTTAATTCTCATTTGGTATCATATATATACAAATTGTGTAAGTGAGGAAAAGCCCATCCTTGGCAAAGAAGTGTGTGTACTGCACCATTCTGAAAAGGAAACACAAGTTACTCAATCAAAGAACTAAGTTTAAAGAGTATGGTAAGAGTGATTTTGAGTTCCTGTCATGCTAGGGTCATCTGATGATGTAACTAGAAAATGACCTTGAATAAAAGGGTCAACTCGGACCAGCAGAATATCTCAATCTACATATAATACCAGGAGTTAAAAATGCTTTTTGACCTGAATCATGGGGGAAATGGAAAGGACAAATGAGTTTATATGGCTATGAGTCTTCAAAAAGAGCCAGGAGGTTATCAGAGGGGTTGCCCTTATGCACACCTGAGCAGTGTCCCATAGACAGATAAAGTAGATCCAACCCACGTATTGGTTCTTCTGAGAGCTACAGAGGCCTACAGGTTCTATGGTCATGGCGGATGGAGTTCAGGGGAGCCATCTCAGTTGGCCCTCCTTTGGAGTTTGTGTTTCTGTGTGATGGAGCTGGACTTAGATGTGATCTTCATCCACAAGTCTATTCTGTTACTTTTACCGGAACTGTAGTTGGTGCTGGGGTTTAATGTATACCCAGGGGACCTGAATCACTGGGCTGACCATGTGATAGTCAGGCCCTGAGCCTCAACAGACTTGCCACTCCTACACTCTGGTTTACTGGACTTACCCCACTCATCTAACATAGAGGTGAAGAAGGCCAACCACCACACCAGGGAGCCAAGAGTGCCTACAACTGAAAGCAGGAGAATTGCATCCAGCATCCATGTGGAATCTAAGCCCTCTCTTTTTTTTTTATTGACTTTGTAATAATATTACATTAAAAATATATATGTGAGGTCCCATTCAACCCCACCCCCCACCCCCCCCTCTCCCCCCCCCCCAACAACACTCGTTCCCATCATCATGACACATCCATTGGATTTGGTAAGTACATCTCTGGGCACCTCTGCACCTCATAGACAATGGTTCACATCATGGCCCATACTCTCCTCCATTCCATCCAGTGGGCCCTGTGAGGATTTACAATGTCCGGTGATTACCTCTGAAGCACCATCCAGGGCAGCTCCATGTCCCAAAGACGCCTCCACCTCTCATCTCTTCCTGCCTTTCCCCATACCCATCAGCCACCATGTCCACTTTTCCCAATCCAATGCCACCTCTTCTATGTGGACATTGGATTGGTTGTGTCCATTGCACCTCTATGTCAAGAGGAGGCTCAGATTCCACATGGATGCTGGATGCAATCCTCCCATTTTCAGTTGTAATCACTCTAGGCTCCATGGTGTGGTGGTTGTCCCTCTCCAACTCCATCTTAGCTGAGTGTGGTAAGTCCAATAGATCAGATTGTAGGTGCTGGAGTCTGTTGAGGCTCAGGACCCGGCTATCACACTGTCAGTCCAGAGATTCAAATCCCCCAAATATATCTTAAACCCCAACATTAACTGCACCTCCAGCACATTAGCATGAAAGTCTTATGAAGGGAGATCCCATCTGAGTCCAGATTCATCACACATAAACACCATTTCCAAAGAGGGGCCATCTGCCCTGGTAGTTAACCCCATCGGCCATGACCATAACTCCCATGGGTCTCTTTAGCCCTCAAAGGAACCAATATCTGGGGGTTGTATCTGCTTTATCTGTCTCTCTGACTCTGCTCAGTTGTACATGAGGGCAATCCTTCTGCCAGCCTCCAGACTCTTTTTTAGAAACTCGTAGCCATATAAACTCATTTCTCCTTTCCATTTCCCCCTTACTTTAGGTCAAACAGCATTTTAAAGTCATGTTATTTTATGTAGACATGGATATTCTGCTGATCCGCATTGAACCTTCCGTATAAGGTCATTTTCCAGTTGCATCATCAGTTGGTAGTTGATAGTGGTCCCTCGTTGCCAGGGAGGCTCATCCCCGGGTGTCATGTCCCATGCTGGGGGGAAGGCATTGCATTTACATGCTGAGTTTGGCTTCGAGACTTAAGCCCTCTCTTGATATAGATGTGGAGTGGACACAACCATTCTAAGGTCCACAGGATGGAGGAATAGAGTATGGATTAGAGTGGGTTTAGTGATATTCTATTCATGAACTATTGTGATTAGTAATTGAAGAAAATGTGGCATTGGTGTGGAGAAAGTGGCCATGGTGGCTGCTGGGGGTAGGGAGTGGGAGGAAGAGATGTGATGTGGGGGCATTTTCAGGACTTGGAGTTGTCCTGGGTAGCACTGCAGGGACAGTTACCAGACACTGTATGTCCTTCCATGGCCCATTGTGTGGACTGTGGGAGGGTGTGGGCTATGATGTGGACAATTGACCATGAGGTACAGCGGTGCTCAGAGATGTATTCACCAAATGCAATAAATGTCTCATGATGATTGAGGAGGTTGTTGTTATGGGGGAGGAGTCGGGTGAAGGGGGTGGGGGTATATGGGGACAAACAAAGATAGCTATGGACATTGGACAATGGAACAAACATGAGGAAACAAAACGAAGTGGTAATCAGCTTTGAAATGCCAAGAGGCCACTAAATAGGATCCCCTACCTAAAAGGAACATTAACAACCGCACAGAAAGGAGGTTGTGTTCCTTTTGGAACATTAGCTCACACGGTTGTGGATACAGAGTACAGCTCCTTTAATTAAAAAGAAAAGTACTGGAAATATATTTAAATCACAAGTCATAATTTAACCCCTAGAGAATATTGGTAAGGTACATTTCTGAACAGAAAATCATCTGTTGCCTGAGGCACTTTATAGTCAAATTGCAAATAAGGAAAAATGACAACCATTGAACATCTGACATGACTGGCCCTGCCATGCAGTATTGAAAACAATCCCTTTATATTACTGTGGTAGAACATAAAAGCAATATGTGACTTCCTGAAACTTTCACTCATATCAAATAAGTAATCCAAGGTTCTTTTATTTTTATTTTTTTAAAGATTTATTTATTTCTACCCACACACACCCTGTCTGCTCTCTGTGTTCATTTGCTGTGTGTTCTTGTATCTGCTTGTGTTCTCATTAGGCAGCTCTGAGAACCGTTCCTGGGACCTTCCGGAATGGGAGAGGGGTGATTATTCTCTTGTGCCACCTCAGCTCCCTGTTCTATGTATTCCCCTTGTCTCCCCTCTGTCTCTTGTTGTGTCATCTTGCTGCATCAGCTCTCCGCGGCAGCTGGCACTCCTGCACAGGGTGGCACCCCTGCAGGGCGTGCACTTCCATGGTGGCTGGCACTCCATGTGGGTGAGCTCACCACACGGGCCAGCTTGCCTTCACCAGGAGGCCCTGTTCATTGAACCCTGGACCTCCTATATGGTTAATGGGAGCCCAACTCCTTGAGCCACATCCATTTCCCTTGGTTCTTTTATTTTTAAAAGGATTTTGCAATAACCATTTTTTATGGATCTTAGGATTTTACTGAAAAAAGGGCAGTCTAGCTTCATACCTTGCACATAGGTATCCTCAGTAAATACTGAGAATTTTCAT
Source organism: Dasypus novemcinctus (assembly GCF_030445035.2). Lineage (NCBI taxonomy): Eukaryota > Metazoa > Chordata > Mammalia > Cingulata > Dasypodidae > Dasypus > Dasypus novemcinctus. The sequence goes on from NW_026688143.1 coordinate 2,404,129, forward strand.
TCTATGAAATGAATGTAGCTGTGGCAGGGGAGATGACACCAGAATCTGGAGCCTGGGCTTGCCCCTCCATCTCTACGTAGCTCAGTGTGGCTCAGGCTATGCAGAGATGGAGGTTTTAGCTGGTTCATCAGCAACATTAGGTGTTCTATTTCTGTATTGGACACCTTATTCTTTCCCAATTTTTTTTTAAGTCCTTCAGTTTCAGATATCATTCCTATGGAAATACCAAACCATGCATAAATCTTTCATTCCAGGCTTTATTTCCTTTAACTCATATCAGACCCATAAATAGCCATGTTTTCTAAAAAAAAAATTCCTCCCCCTTTCTTTTAATTTTTAAGTAAAGAAGCCATTTATCAAGAAAGTTTCCATTTAGCCCTCTTCAACTTTCAGAATTTAAAATAGGTAGATATAAGAGTTTTTGTTTCATTATGTTTTTTGTCATACTTATTTTCAATTAAAAACTTTAGAAGCATATGAAACTTTAAAATTTCATTTGTAACTGACCTTTCCAGGGTATACATTATCCTCTATGTAAGGAAACTGGATCAGCAATTTTGACCAGAAATCACTGCAAGTTTTTAAAACTACAAATTTTCCATGTGTAACACATGACACACTTAGATTTTTAAAAAATAAACATTACCAGAAAATCTGTCTTCCTATTGCATTTGCATTGTGGTTATACTTCACATCTCACTTCTCTTATCTATAAATCATGCCCTTAGAACCACTTAACATCACTACTATCATTTTGTATTTTAAAGTAAAATTGTTTAAAATCTGAACCACTATTAAACTAGAATAGAGATCCAGTTATATATGCTATGTAGATCCAAATAATTATTTTATCTCATTCTCTTAGGCAAGGTAAGATATTTATGGTCACAAAAGTAAAAGATATACCACCAAGCTTGGCTGAGTGTCCTCAATTTTTATTCATACATTTGATCTTTAGGCCAAATTATATTGTTCAATATTATTCAAGATGCACTTACACTCATGGAGGTATCAGGAGTCAAAACATGCAAATAAGAGAACAGAGAAGGCAAGTGATTCTCTTCATTTTAGAAATTTCTATAACATTATTTTCAGTGTGACACCTTTTAGTTACTTTTAAAATCTCGTATGGTAAGCATAGATAATAAAAGATCAAACTCTAAACGCACTTGGTTCAGATGCAGGAGCAGAGATAATTCAAACACACACATCCCAAAGTTTTGCAAACAAACACCAAAAACCCTAGCAGAAAAGGTAGAGAAAAAATATTTTAAAGTCCTCCCCAACGTCCAAAATATTCAAGATGATTAGAACAATGGGCACATACTTTTCTGACTTCACCGTTTCTCTCACTATATCTGTATCAGGCATGCACTTGCATATGCTCTATCTTTGGCTTCATGGAAAGGAACGTTTGAGTATAGTCATTGGCTTACTAACAAGAAAACTGAAAGATAACATAGATAGCCACCTACCATTGTCACTGTCCCCTGCAGATGGAACACAGTCACTAGAGCTGTCCCATGTTTGTGCCTGCATAAGTTTGTTGGAAGAGATAGGAGGAAGAGTGAGGGCTGGGTCTGCAGGAGAGCATGAGAGCCAGTCCACATTGTGTTGCACAAGGACCAGGACAAACCAAAGGGGCAGCAGCATGTCACAAATGGCATAAGGGTTGGATGGAAATGAAGCAGATTTCATTGATATGGAGTTCATTTCACAAGTACAATACAGAAGAATGGGAGATGGTGCAAGGAATAAAAAGAATGATAAAAACTGAGTGTTAGTACTTATCAGTCATTTACTTTGCATGCTGTTAGTATCGTTCATCTCAACAGAAAGCCCAAAGACTTAAAGTTCTAATGAAACATGTCAGCAGGAAGAAAGTACCCATAGGTCATGCAGAAAAAAAGCAAAAGACCTACCAGGTAATTTTTTTGCAAAGGCCTTCCAAATAATTAATGCTCTTAACAAACATTAGTCACAAAAAATCTGGTTGCACAGGAAAAGCTTAATAGAGGTGTAGATATATCTATTCTTTAGAAACTCAACCATCGATTACAGGATCAGTATTGACCAGCTGTGATTTTTCCCCCCAAAGCAATGTAAAATTTCTTTTTAAGGCAGCTGTAATTCTTACTGGCATGCTTTATTGATCATTGAATCTAGCCAACTCTTTTCTCAATCTCTGACACACTTCTCAATATTGTCTTTGAATATTGATCAATATAAGAACAATTTTGGACCCTCATAAAGGTCTCTTTAACAACAAACCCAATTAGCCAATAGAGGTCAATTTCAAGCACTCTTTAGTGGGTCATTAATGAAATGAAGCACTTTCCTCTTTTTTTTCCCCATTAAATATCCATATAGCAATATAGCAATCTCATGTGTTTAGGAAATGGCTATATAATTTTTTCATTCAATCGTAAGGCAGGGCCAGTAAAATAAATGGACATGGTTCTAGAATGACTGTTTGGGTACATGCACCTATCTTTCTTTGAGGGAAAAAATCAGAAGGCAAAAGAATTTGAAGAAAACTATCAGCTGACTTTAAGAATCTAAGTTCTTATTCCAACTTGCTGATTTGAGCAGTCTGCTTTCTTTTATTTATAACACACAAATCACATAAATTCACATACTTACTTTTAAAATAAAAATTCCTTGGCTTTTTACCTAGAGCTACTCAGTCAAAAGGGTTTCTTTTTTAACCATCTGACTTTCAATTAAGATTACTAGATATATTATTTCCTAGAAAATGTGATAAATATATACTGTAATATTTTTAAACTAATAAATGAAATGGAAATAAATTCCCAATATGTAATGCTTGTTTTATAAAGTTCAAATGTGCCAGATGTTCCTGAAGATAAATTACTATTATTTACAGCAACCAAAGTCAGAGAACTTTCAAAACTGATTTCCTCATTGACTAGTCAAAATTATAAAAAGGTAGAAACCTTGGAGAGGGGATTACTTTTGTTTCCTCCTACTAAAATATAAACAATTGATTAAAAAATTTTTTTTACCACCACAAAGAATTTGAAATGATTTCACAGTACAAGTGGAGGGTAAGCTCTAACTTTGATAAGGTGAGCATGGATGCCCAAAAAAGGAATTTAAAAAGTCACTAAAAACAACTTGACAGCTAAAGTGCAGAGAGGCACTTTCAAAGAAATGGTGTTTATGTGTGATGAATCTGGACTCAGATGGGATCTCTCTTCATAAGACTTTCATGCTAATGTGCTGGAGGTGCAGTTAGTGTTGGGGTTTAAGATATATTTAGGGGATTTGAATCTCTGGACTGACAATGTGATAGCCAGGTCCTGAGCCTCAACAGACTCCAACACCTACAATCTGATTCATTGGACTCACCACACTCAGCTAAGATGGAGTTGAAGAAGGACAACCACCACACCATGGAGCCTAGAGTGCCTACAACTGAAAGTGGGAGGATTGCATCCAGCATCCATGTGGAATCTGAGCCTCCTCTTGACATAGAGGTGCAATGGACACAACCAATCCAATGTCCACATAGAAAAGGTGGCATTGGATTGGGAAAAGTGGACATGGTGGCTGATGGGTATGGGGAAAGGCAGAAAGAGATGAGAGGTGGAGGCGTCTTTGGGACATGGAGCTGCCCTGGATGGTGCTTCAGGGGCAATCACCAGACATTGTAAATCCTCACAGGGCCCACTGGATGGAATGGGGGAGAGTATGGGCCATGATGTGGACCACTGACCATGAGGTGCAGAGGTGCCCAGAGATGTACTTACCAAGTGCAATGGATGTGTCATGATGATGGGAATGAGTGTTGCTGGGGGGGGGGAGAGGTGGGGTAGGGGTGGTGGGGTTGAATGGGACCTCATATATATATATATTTTTAATGTAATATTATTACAAAGTCAATAAAAAATCTAAAAAAAAAAAATACTGTTCTGGGGAGCGGCTGTAGCTTCCCATGTATGAGGTTCCAGGTTTGATCCCCAGTCCTCCTAAAAACAAAACAAACAAATGAGATAACCAGCTCTCATTGGGGATCAGATGGAGCCCAGTGGTTGAACACCTGCTTCCCATGTACAAGGTCCTGGGTTCATCCCTGGTACCTCCTAAAAAATTTTATCTTGATTTGCTCAACATAAAAATATTTTAAAATTGTGCAGAACTGACCGCAAAGCTTAGGATAAAGCTGTTTTTCCCTGGGGTCCTTGGGTGCTTTCCATGCAGGCAGAGCTGAGCCATGCCCTGACTGGCCTCCGTTTTCCCCAGCACAGGTCTGAGCCTGGGAGGACGGGAAGCCCAGGGCCCATGGCTCAGAGGCGGCATATGCTCAGAGCTCCAAACAAGGGCCCAGCGAGGGGCCAGCATTTGAGCCTTATTTCACGTACCATTCTGCTCTCCCTAAAGCACCACTAACCCTTGCCAAGCCCAAGCATCTTGTCAAAGGGCTTTGCCTCCCGGTCCATCTGAAATGCTGGGAAACCATTGCACCCCGCCAGCCTGCTCAGAAATGAAAGTCTCCCTGTGTAAAAGAATCATCTTTGTTGTTTTTTCTACAGGTGCCCTCCCCACCATTTTCCCAAAATATGCATATGTAGAACTTAGGTTGTTGCCAAAATGCTTTACTGGAAAACCCAAGAACATCTGAGCTAGTTTTTGCTTAGAAGTGTCTGAGTCATCTATCATTTTCTTAAAAGCAATTGTAGTGAGTGGATGCCAAACACCAAAGAATCAAAAATATGAAAACAATGAAGGACATGAAAGAAGGTATATGACACCAGACCTTTAGATAAACAGAGAAATCACATTTCTAGCTGTAGCTCTTTTTTAAAAAATCAAATATTTTGCACATTGCTATAATTTACTTCTGTGATATACTAATAGTAAATGAAAGAAAGGAGGTAATATAAGCAGAATGCTTTCAAGAAAGGCTTAAAAAAAAAAAAAAAGATTCCTGGCCATGGAGAGAAATCTTGAAATGACCATCCTATTAGATGAGTAAATACATAGAACCTGCCAGGCTCAGGAAGCAAGTGCAGGCTGTGGAAGAAGGAGCTCCTCCCCTAGAGGCAGCCCTTAATCATGGACTCAGCAGAGCACCAGGCACCCTTGGGGCAACCGAATCACTGACAGATAATCCCTGGGTATCAAAAAACTCCAAACATCATTTCTTCTCCACTCTACACATACCCATCACCACTTTACTTTTACTCTGATTTGGAAGGAAGCAAGCCATGCATGACTGAAAATATGGATTTATAAGCCGATTACTTGGAAGCAAAACTCTGAAGTCTGGGCTTCCCAGGTGGTAGGCCAATATTGAGGTCAGGATTTATTATACTCGCAGGGTTGATAAGGACATTCACACTGACAATGGATCATTTTAAAAGGCTAATGAGAGAAACTGTCTGAGCATTCTGTTTACCTGATGGAGGCTTCAGGCCAAAGGGAGTGGTGCTCTCTGTGGTAGGAGATTCTGCAGGTGAGTCCTCTCTCACCTGTGGTGTTAGAAGGAAAGGCAATTTAAAAAACAGAAGAGAACTCAGCAGGCATCTCTATGTTCAAGGACGATTATAAAACCACTGGCCTTTTGCATTTGCTGCTGTGAGATGAGGGCCTGGCTAAAATATATAATAATAGATGCATCTTCACATGGCAATTTTAAAAAATGGTACAATCAAAAGAATATTGTTTGGGGGGGAATTCACTCAATTTTTTATTTGTTCTTTACAGAAACATTTTAGTCATGGAAAACTGGCAATCATTTTGTTCCCCAACACATCCAAAATGGGGCATATCAGATGAAGACTCTCATACTGCAATGAAATGAGGAACCAACACTCACTGAATAGATGTCTACAGGAAAAGCACACTGAATCATTTATGGATAACAAGATATGCCAAAGGTGGTTTGATTTGAGCTGGTTTCATTCAGTTTAGGACACAGACAGTCTATAAAGAAGTTCCCCTATTTGGTTTTTCAAATATATTTATATCTCATAAACAATCTTTAATTACAATTAGGGTGAGGTAAGGCTAAGATAGCTAATGAAAGTGAATCTGCAACACTCAGTTAACTAATTAATCACACAGTCTTAGATGATCTCTTTCTGTAACACAGGGGTTCTTAACCTTTTTTGTTCCATAGACCCCTCTGCCAGTCAGGTGAAAACCATGGACCCCTTAAAAAGTCCACACTGTATTGTGTATTAGTTAATAAATATTTCATGTCCACTCCAGCACATCCCCACAAGAATAATGTATTTGAATTTCACTTCAAGCTCACAGACCCCTGGTTAAGAACGCCTGCTGTAGAAGATGCTCCAATTCAGGCTTTATGAAAGGCCTCCAGTTCCATTAACCTTCAGGAAACTTACCTCATTTGGAGAATACTGACTGCTGTTACTCTGCAATGTGAGATCGTTTTGCACCTTAAAGAAGAAGATAAAGAAAGCATGGTATATTCCACTGGACTGTAAAAATTGCTGCGGTAAGAATGCATCTTTCTTCCTCCTACACTACATTAACTAATGAGTGTTTTAAGTCAGGCATAGACACATTTCCTAAAACCATTAAAGTTGTATTCCTAGAGGAGTACATATGAACTGAAACACAAACTAAGGTGAGGGACCTCCCAGCACAAAGTACCTGTCAACATCAGCTTGTCTGTTTACCGTGTGGTTACCAGCCATGCTGCCTTTGGCTTCTTTCACATGCAGCCCCCACCCCATTTTAATTACAGTCTTTTAGAAAGGGTCCAAGCCAGCAGTTCCCAAATACACAGAATCACATGGGGAGCTGTTAATAAAAACTTTTGCCTAAACCCAAAAGCACCCGGGCAAATCACATGCTGTCAGTTCAACATCAATTTGCCTTGGCAATTGTGGTTCAAAGAAAGTTTTCAAGAAAAAAACAAGCTCAGTTAAAATGTGCAGAGCTTGGAATTGACCATGGGTGACATTCTGGCTTCCAAGAGGAGTGGCTCAGTGGGTGCTGGTACCTCTGAGACCCACAGAGAAGACACTTGGGAGCAATTCCAGAGGGATGCTGACAACTAAAAGACAACTCCATGAAAAAATGGGCCCAGGATGTGAATGGACGTTTCTCCAAAGAATATATACAAATGGCAAAAAAGCAAATGACAAGATGCTCAACATGACTGGCCATTAGGGAAATGCAAATCAAAACCACGATGAGATACCAAGACACACCCACCTGAATGGTTACTATTTTTAAAGATGGGAAGTTACAGGTGTTGGAGAGGATGTTGAGAAATACATCCTTGAACGTTGTTGGTGGGAATATAAAATGGTGCAGTCACTGTATAAAGTTTGACTGTTCTGAGAAAGTACAGAATTACCATATGGCCTAGGTATATACCCCAAGAACCTGAAAGTGGGGTGTCCAGCAGATATGCATAGCAATATTCGTACTAGCCACAAGGTGGAAGCAACCCAAGTGTCCCTCAAGAGAAGGAGTGTACAAACAAAATGTGTTACACACAATGGAAGACTACACAGCTGTAGAAAGAATGGAGTTCTGACTCATGCAACGGCATGGATGAACCTTTTTGAGTAGAAGAAGCCAGGCACAAAAGGGCAAATGTGGCAGGATCTCAGTGATAGGAAATAACTAGAATGTGCAAATTCATAGAGGCAGGAGGTAGACTACAAGGTTGGGGTAGGATGGGGGTGAGTAGAGAGTTTCTGGGTGGTCGAGGAAAACATTTTGGGAATGGATGGTGGTGATGGGGTTGAGAGCACCACACTGTGAATGGGATTAAGGCCAATGAATTGTATGTGTGAAAGGGGCTAAAATGGGAAATGTTATGGTGTACATATATGACCACAACACCTGTTTGTTTGTTTGTTTTTTAATTAAGGAATATGATAGCTTCACTTTAGCCATGTAGAGAATAAGAAATGTGAGGCCTGGAGATGAAAAAGGTCAGCAGTCCTTTGGATATATATTTGAATTTTGGGGGGTAGGGATTGGGGCCTGGAGTCATTCTTATTCAAGGGGCACCTGAGCCTGTAGCATACCAGGAAAACCAGGGGAGAGAGACACATGGAGATGAGGAGCCCCACAGGGCACAACACTAGCTTATTTCATGATGCTCTTTCTTCTTTTTTTTTTATTATATTTTTTAGATGTCAGGGACTGAACTTGGTACCTCATACATGCAAAGCAGGCACTCAGCCACTGAGCTACACCACTATGCCCTACCTTCTCTTTTTTTATGATAATCAAGAACCCTGTAGATCCACCCTAATGAAAATGCTGGTAATTGCTAATATAAACATCTTCATACATTCCACCAAGTTCATGCCAATCTCTATTCTTATCTTGAATTCACTGTTGAGTAATGCTATTCTTAAAAATCTTAAAAATCAGGAAGTGGATGTGGCTCAACTGATAGAGCATCCACCTACCATATGGAGAGACCAGGGTTCAATCCCCAGGGCCCCCTGACCTGTGTGATGAGCTGGCCCATGTGCAGTGCTGCCACATGCAAGAAGTGCTGTGCCACACAGGAGCGCCTCTGCATAGGGGTGCCCCACATGCAAGGTGTGTGCCCACCAAGGAGAGCCACCCCACATGAAAAAAGCACAGCCCACCCAGGAGTGGTGCCACACACATGGATAGCTGACACAGCAAGATGATACAACAAAAAAGAGATGCGGTTTTCCAGTGCAACCTAATAATGCAAGTGGATGCAGAAGAACACACAGCAAATGGACACAGAGATCAGAAAATGGGGGGGGGGGGGAAGGAGAGAGAAATAAATAAAATAAATAAATATATATATATATAAATTATGTTCTAGCTTTGGGTTTATGTCAAAACCAGAACATATTTTTAGGGGGGAAAATGTCATTATTTTCCCTATTCAGTTAAGTGGCTTTGTTAGAACTTCCAACAAGGAACTTGACTTCTGGGCTGGTTCTCGTGATAAGCAACACCTTCCCCTCCTATTTCCTGTCATTCCCCCTAACTCTTCAGCTCATTCTCTATTATTTATATACAGAAAGGTCATTTGCAGTTCTCCCTGAATGGATGCCAAGGCTACCCAAAATTCCTGTGGAAAGTCTTCAAACATGAGTATAAAGTCAGAGAAAGCAGTGCCAATGACAAACTGCCTCATGCTCTTGGCCCCCCCGTATCTAACTGGGTCCCACACCATTACACACAGTGCAGCTTCCTGCACATGTGCTCAACACAGCTTCCAGTTACCAATCCAAGCCCACCCCACCCCACCCCACCAGTCTAGTTTGCTCATCTCTCCATAAACTCCTTATCCCATCCTCAGCCACCAAAGTGCCTAAAACAGACTCAGGATGACAACTTTATTGCCTTCATATTCCAGTCTTCTACACCAAAACAAGGCTGAAGCCACTCCAGGTTACCAAGAGATACTGGTTAGTTGACTTAAGAGTATCCTGGAAGGTTTGCTCTCTTCCCAAATGGGATGAAAGAGAGAATGTGAAAATAACCAGATCATAAATGAGAAACATATTTAAGTTCTGCATAGTCATTATTGCCAGCCTTGCCAAGGCACAACTTCCTTTTCCTTTTCCTGCTCTGTGTGACTTCCTTTTCCCACCAGAGCCAGCTAATCCAACCTCCCTTTTTAAAATCGTGAACATGCATCTAGTCAAAGATGGTGAATTGCCCTAGAAGGAAGACAAGGAGTAAGAATTTCTTACTCCAGTAGGAGGACTCCTCATCCAACCAAAAAGGATGGGAAAAAACACCTTGAATTAATTAACATAACACAAAACATTATACATAAGAGATGGACTCAAGGTATTTTTCCAGAGGGTTTGTTTCCCCCAATCTCCTGAATTCAGGTACACAGATATATCTCTTTTTGAGACTCTATGAGATGGAAAGTTCAAGGACATTTCAAGCAGGTGCTTAAACAAAGGGGGGAGGGGGTGGTGACCAAACTGACTGAAGGATTGATACATTACTTGGAACTGAAATATCATTCTTTGGGGTGACACTAGGATTCTCCACATAATAAAATGATGGCAAACAGTCAAATTTTGGGAAAATCCCATGAAGATTTATGGACAATTGGAAACGTTCTGGATGCGTTTCAATTTAGATAAGCATAAGGAAATGCATTACAAGAATAGAATATAAATTGTGCCTAAATGATGGAGTACCTTCAGCAATCAGTTAAAACCCAGTGGTCTGTCCACTGAATGGGCGGGACATTGAAATTTTCCTTCCCAAAGTCCATTCCTTATCATTGGATCCCCTTTCTCTCCCTTCCATAAGCCCCCAGGGACTGCTGGCTGTGTGCCAGCCACTGCGCATGACCCTACTCAGAGGGGAACCCCTAAGTGTCTGTGCTTGTGTCAAACAATGGGAGAAAAGCAAAGAACAGGAAAAATAAAGAGGAGATCAATAGAGAGAATGAAATTCCCCTGGGAAAATCTAGAACTGACTGCAGAGAAACAGCTCACCTTTGCTGATGGGAAAATGAGAAGAAGTTCAACATTAAGAGAATCTTGGACAAATATTAAGAGAATGTGACATGAAATATTCTTTCCTAACCACTGAGATGTCCAACCTTAGTAGAAGTTCTTAATAACTATTGGAATTATTAGTGCTTCATGGCATCAACAAAAAGCACTCAAGTATAGAGCTACTTGGATTAAGTGATGGGATGAAGACTAGACCAAGGCAAAACTTGACCTATGGTCAGTCAGTACTTAGTCCAGGATATACCCACCCCTGTTCCTTCCATTCCCCATCTGCATTCCTGGTGGGAGGCAAAATGCATCACCATGGACATACATGCTCTCTACCCCTGCTGAGACTAGTTGTTCAGAAAAGGATTGGTCTATTCGGGTCCCACTAGGTTTCTAAATATGACAAGGCTTAGTACATCACCACTAGTCCACATCATGCAGAAGCAATATGATGTAGTGGAAAAGCAGGGACCAGCCATTTACCACCTAAGTCATTCGGGCCAGCATGTGACCTGATGGCAGCTCCAGGTTCTGCACCTGTAGACTGTGCCTCATAACGCCCACCTTTCCCTAATACCTTATCTGGATCCTGAATGCCTGAGGGCAGGACCTTGGCTTAGTTCACTGCTAGTTCTTTGGGTGCCATGGTATGTACTCAGTAAGTATGTGCTGAAAGAAAGGAGTAACAATGACACGTGTCAAACACCTCACACCCTGTCCGGATGAAGTAAGGCCTCAATACGTGGCAGGTTTCACGATCAGGAAGACCTGCATTTCAGCAGAAGACACTGGAGATCCTTGGATGATCCTCTAATTGTACACTGAGATGGAGTGGACACATTGTTTCCCCTAGAGGCACTGAGCCCTGCTGGGACTCCTGATGCCATGCTCATTGGTGGACATCTGTCTGGTGAGGTCAAAAGCATGTCTGCAGCAAGACACTACCTTGGTCTGGAAACATCCCCCCATAGACTGATGAGTTGCAAGGGAGGATTTAAAAAGCAGTAATTACCCAGTGGGGAAATTGGGCCACACCTTTGCCAGGTGAAGGAATTACTACCACCAGGGAGGGGTAGATTGGTGTGGCAGGCCTCCAGTTGGGGCACCCTGGGGCAGTTTTCCAACCAAGAGTGCAGAACCCCAATCTAATTATGAATCATCAGGAAACCTCAGACGAATGTAAAATGAGGAACATTCTATTGGAAAGGGGGTGGGGGAGAAGCAGGGACTGTGTCCTTCAAAATTTCAAGGTCACAAAAGTTAAAGAAAGTTTGTAGTATGTGCTGATATAGCCTGTGCATAAATTCAAAATTGTTTCCAAGTGTACCTAGTCCCCAAAATGGCCAAATAAGTAATATAGGCCCTACAGTATTTGAACGTTCAGAAAGGATGTAAGACTGAATGTGTATTCAGGGCTGCCTCCAGACGGAATGTGGAAGATATGCTAATCCAAGCTGGCTTGGATGTGGAGAATATATAACTCGCCTGGAGGAAATAACCTATCAGATCATTGAAGAAACTAACCAAAGGTCTGTTTGTGAACCATCACAGTTAGTCTCCCTAATCCTATATCCTCTGTATAAAAAGGTCTGAAAAAGGCTATTTGGGGCTTGGTTTTTATTAAGACAAGAGTCTGCCAAGCCTGGCCGGTCAAAATAAATCAACTTCCTTCTCGGTACTCTCGTGTCCTGGCCTTCGATACCGCGCAAACCCGATTTCTCTACAATATTTCCAGATCAAAGGAGGCTGTAGCTACACCCCCAATAAATGCAAACCAATTCCTAGACTAGATCCAGCACTGGAGGGGGCAAGGCTATGAAGGACCTTCCTTCCTTATGGAAGGAAGATTAGATGAAAGAATTTTATCAATGTAGATGTATGAAGTTAATATTGAAAGGTAGCTCTCTAAGATAAAATGCCTGTTAGTAAAAAAACCCACACTGAAATGGTGAGGAGTAAAGGCTATGGTGTAAGAAGCATACCCTCTAATGGTTTAGAAAAAGAACTCTGTGTGTATGTGCTGTGGGGGCTGGAGGGAGGGGAAAAGTAGAGAGGGAAGGGGGAAGTAGAGATGGAGTAAATGGCAGTATAAATGGAGTGCTTGTTAATAATAGGCAAATGTGGGTAAAAGAATAAATGGATGGTAGGGAGTGGGGCATATGGGAATCCTGTACATTTTTATGTGACAGTTGCATAATCTAAGTATCTTTTAAAAAAAAAGAAGAAGAAAAAAAAGAATATATGAATGTTCCTTGAAATGGCTTTTTTTTGGGGGGGGGGGCAATCTTTCATAAGTTTAGAATGATTTCCAAATAAAATCCTTAAAAAATAAAATGTGCCTGTGCAGAATCAGCAGCAGCAGTGTCTGGAATGGAGAGCTTGATGACATGGGCCCAGGGCAGCCTGCACACGAAAAGCTTCCTGCTGTTCCACGATGGGGTGATGCAGCAATGTCTCCACCAGGAAGGCGGTGGTGCCCGGATTCTAAGACCACCCCCCTAGCAATAAAAGACTAGGAGAAGAATAACAGCTACCATTTATGGCATGTCCTGTGTTGCAAGACCCTTCTTGCATCATCTCATTTCATTTTTATAACAGCTATTATTCTCACTCCAATTAGCAGAAAATGAGGGCAATTAACTGGCCCATGGTAAACCCTTGAGCTGGGAATGACTGATACCCAAAGCAATTGCAAGCAAGTCACTCTGCTCAACTAACCCATACTCTCAGGGGACAAGGCTCTGACCTTTATTGTCCCCTTTTCTCCTATTTCTTTAGCACAGAGACTTACCAGTGTGAGACTGCACATGGACTGACACCTCAGGGTATATAAATTGGCTCGTGCACAATCCCGCCTTGACATTGGCCACTCTAAGCCCTTTCAACAAGAAGGGACTTAAAGAGTGTTCCTCACTCAAACCTCTCTCCCTATGACCAGGGTAAGTTCATCTTTTTAAGCCCCTCTAGGTTCATTCCTACTTCACCTCAAAACTGCCTTCTCCACAGCCACTTAAATTTTCCTTCATGTAACTCTACCCAAACCCCCCTTTCTCTGTTCTCAGATAGCTCTCGTAGTTTCTCTTTGATATATTCTTTTCTTTTAAGTAATAATAAACTTTATTTTCAAAGAAGTTTTAGGCTTACAGAAAAACAACACGAGAAGGACAGGCCATTCCATACCACCCCACCACCACCACCCATGAATCTTCAGGGAACATGGTGGCCAGAATTCTGTGGCAGGCCCTGGCTAGTCTGAGAGCACCCTTACCTCACACCCTGGCAACGTCTCCAGCTGAATCTGACCACTGTAGGAACAAGGGGAAAAAAAGATAGCAGGGGAATTTAAAGCACAAATGCTTCAATGTAAAAAGGAGGAGTCTGTTTTTGTTACTAAAAAGTAAACATACTTCAGTGCAGAATCTTGTAATTCTAAGGCTTCTGCTGATTTCATGGGATAAAGGTTTACAACACTTCTCTTGCTAATATCTTCACTTAATCTAAAATGTATGAGGGGAAAAGATGTAAGCAAATTTATTAAGCATTTATTTGTAATAAATTCTACCACTTTGGGTCATCTTTACTTTCAAAAGTTAGTATCTCTTTAGGATTAGATGATGAAAAGTTTATGATAAAATTTCAAACTACACAGTATTTTCCTACCACATGCCAAAATATAATTTTCCATTTGGTATATCTAAATCTAACTTATTTGCTACCTAACAGAAATTTCTGAGAAAGCCATCATTTTCATAGGCATCATCTACTAAATTTTATTCTAGGATTTTATTAATTTACAGAAGCAAGTTAAGTTGTTGAGAGTACTACATTATGGAATATGCATAAGGGAATTTGGTTTTAATAGGATGAACTCTGATTTACACTAATGCTTTCACTTTAAATATAAGAATTCATAAATAATTTTGATGCATTTTTATTTTTGAAATTTTCTAATATTTAGAATCTGAATGTTAACCAGTGAAATTTTTTACAAAGAGCTATAAAACCAGAAATCTCAGAAAGTCATATAAAAATCACAAAGCCATTTTAAAGGGTAGAAATGCATTCATGTTTACATGCCTATTGGAAATGCTATCAAACTAATGATCAGAAATTCTTGAGAGAAAAAAACAAGATAAAAGCAAAACAGGACATCAGTGTTCCACTACATGTTTGAATGTTAAGGTTGTATAAAATCTAAATCTTTGAAATGTAATACAATAATCAGTGCTTAACAAAAATAAAATCAAAACAATAATGCCTGACAAAGTTATTCTCAATAAATACTTAATGAATAATTTTTTTTAAACACACACACACAATCTGGAATATCCAATGCATATATAAATGTTTTTGATTAATTTTCAGCCCCATGCCACTAGAAATAAACAACTTCCATCTCTTAAAGTGCCTTATCTTTTTAAGAAGCAACAGGTGGGCTGGAAAGTCTCCTTTTTCTATTTTTTTTTTAAACCAAGCTAGGTTTCCAGAAAAGTGTGGGTGTACTGGGTGGCTTAATGGGATCAGATTTTGAGACAGGATGGTTTGTGTATTTGGGCTAGGGTTTTTCCTAATTGCTGGAGGATAGAATCCTGGCTGGTTTTTCCTAGGAGTCCAAGATTTCCCTTGAAGGTTTGAGTAATTGGATGTGGTCCTTTAAACAGAATTTCAAAAGGTGAATAACCCCAGGACCTGGGGAAGCCTCTGACTCTGAGGAGTGCTAATGGGAGCAGATTTACTCAGGGGAGGCCTTTTTTTTTTTTTTAACAGAACTTGGCTAGGGTGGTTTTGAGAGTTAGGGTTTTACTTGCCCTGAGCTCTGGGGCTTATATGCTGTATGGAGTTTTCACTTAATTTGTAACATTTTGCTAGCTCTTGGATGATGGCTGCTATGACAGTCAGGACATTGTTGCTGCTTATTGATAAGGGTATTCTGTGCCGTGAAACTATTTTTCAGAGTGAAGCATTAGTTACTTTTTTGATTTTTTAGTGCAGTGGGAAAGGCCTTGACCCAGCCTGAGAAGGTGCACATTATTACTAATGAGTACCTATACCCTCGACTTGGTTTTATTTCTGTAAAGGCCACTGCTAAGTTTTTAAAAGGGGCAGTTCCTGTGGGTTGGATGCCTGCCGGGCCTGGGGACCTTGGGAGGGGTTGTTTTTAGCGCAGGTTTGGCATTGGCTACTAACGGTGGTGCAGGGCGAGGCCATCTGGGCACTGTAGTAATATTTTCTGAGCAGGGCTCTTAAAGCAGCTTTGCCCAGGTGAGTGAGCTGGTAGTATTGTTGAACAAGGGTGTGGGCGGCCCCTTTGGGATGAAGACTCAGCCACCTGGGAGTAGCCAGTTTCCCTCAGGTGCTTTTTTGAGATGACAAACTTTAGATACCAAACTTGTTGCTGGCAAATCTGAGCCTATTTCCATCTCTGAGAAAACTGCTGCTGTCTGTGAATAGGGTTTGATCTGGGCAAGAAAGTGGCTTGTCCTGGAGGTCGGGGCACCTGGCATACACTTTTTTTGTTACTTCTGCACAGTCATGTTCAGGAGGTTTTCTTTTGGTCAGCAGGAAAGCGGCAGGATTCAGGAAAATGGGTGGGGGAGTTTTTGAAGCCCTGTGGGAGTTGAGTCCAAGTTAACTGAAATTTTTTGTTGAGTTTTGGGATTCTCCCATTCAAGAACAAATAGGGATTGGTTCTGGGGAACCACCCACAGGCAGAAAAAAAAGGATTTTTTTTTTCTTGTACTTTAACCTTATCATTTCCTTGGTTTTCTTTTTTTTTTATTGATTTTGTAAAAATATTACATTAAAAAAATATGAGGTCCCATTCGACCCCATCACCCCCACCGCACCCCTCCCCCCCCAGCAACACTCACTCCCATCATCAGTGGCCCCAGGCCATAACTGTCCCATTAAGAGGTACTGGCAGTAGTGGGAGTGTTTCAGCGTGAAGTATTCCTCCCTTTTCAGGGTGGCCTTTTGCGATTGGTTGGGTCTGGATTTTTTAAGGCTGCTGTTAACAGGGAGATTTTGTCTTGATTGACAAATACTGTTTGAGACTTTGAGGAGCTGGGAGATGTTTATTTCTGTGAACCCATTTAGCTTTCAAAGTTTCCATTTGATGTCTGATGCCTCCTGGGTGATGAGAGATGCACTGACCATTCTCTGGCTTTCCAGGGCTTCTGGGTTGAAGGGAGTGTAGATCCTGAAGGCTTTGCAGATCTCCCAGAGTTTCTTCAGGCTGTTGAGTGATGGAGGCCTTTTAGGATATGTTTGTGGGCTGCCTCGCTCCTTCTCGTACCATTCTGAGGAGGGCTTTTTGATACCACTGAAGGGCAGCCTGTCCCGGATTCGTGTTAAAGTTCCAGACTGGTTGAGCTTTTGGTGCTGCTTCTGGGGCCCATTCCTCTGGTTTCAAGACAGTTGTGGGGTCTGTTCTCACAACCAGTTTCTGGCTTCCATGAGGATCTGGCGTCTCTGCTCCATACTGAACAGGGTTAGGAGGAGTTGGAGGCAATCACCCCAAGTGGGGCGGTGGGCTTGGAAAATGGACTCCATGAGGTGGATAAGAGCCTGAGGCTTTTCCACATGTGAAGGGGTGTGGTGCTTCCAGTTTAAGAGATCTGCAGTTGTGAAAGGTTGATGAAACAGGATTGGCCTCCTGGGTTGTTCAGTCCCATCTGCACTGATCTGGGTGGACCCTGTGTTTTGTGGAGGGGCTTCTGAAGCACAGGCTGCACTGACTGATGTCCCCTTGCCAAAGGGGTTTCAGGATCCCCCTCAGGGCTGACAGGCCTGGGGGCCTGAAAGTGGAGTCGTCTCTGGGAGATCTGCTTGTGGAGGCTCCAGGGCAGGGAAATATTCTGGAATGGCTGTACTATACAGCAGGAATAGTGGATTTCCTTCTGGAGATTTTTGTAGAATAAAAGGTTTTCAAAGTCTGGCTGTTTGTGTTACTAGGACCCTACTCTGACCCTTCCTAAGAGAGCAGGGTTTGGGCAATTTCTAACCAGGAATTGAAGTAGGGAAACTGATTGGGGTGGCCAGGGGCTTCAGTGACTGTTTGCCAAACTGCATGAACCTTGGCCACCTCTAGGGTTCCCTCTGAGGGCTAATTAACATTAAACTTAGGCCACTCAACTTTGCACAGAATCTGGATATTTCTGGAGGACATACCATAATTCCTGGAAAAGGCCTTTTTGAAAAATTTTTTTATTGACTTTGTAATAATACTACACCAAAAATATATTTATATGAGGTCCCATTCAACCCCACCACCCCCACCCCACCTCTCCCCCCCCAGCAACACCCACCCCCATCATTATGACACATCCACTGCACCTGGCAAGTACATCTCTGGGCACCTCTGCACCCCATGGTCAATGGTCCACACCATGGCCCATACTCTCCCCCATTCCATCCAGTGGGCCCCGCGAGGATCCACAACGTCCGGTGATTGCTCCTGAAGCACCATCCAGGGCAGCTCCATGTCCCAAAGACGTCTCCACCTCTCATCTCCTCCTGCCTTTCCCCATACCCATCAGCCACCATGTCCACTTTTCCCAATCCAATGCCACCTTTTCTATGTGGACATTGGATTGGTTGTGTCCATTGCACCTCTATGTCAAGAGGACATACCATCTAAGATAGTGAGTTTGGATTGTGATGATCCCATCCCTTAGCTGGTGTCACAGGTCAAACAAAGGAGGGGTGTTCCTCACAAGGCCACTCAGATGCCTGCTTGTCCGTGTTTCTCAAGAGAACTTAGCCTCACCTTAGCTAAGGCATTATGTAGAGTCTGGATTATCCATTATGCCATATGACATAGCCGCTGAGTGCAGGTTGGGACCCACTTGGGTTCTGTAGCACAGGCCATGGGCCACAGACTAGATCAGTAGAGGCCTCTGCAGTCCCCAGTCATTCACTCAATCACTCAGAGCTTACACAGTCCCACCCAAGGGAGTGCCCTATCCTGGAATCTTGAATCTCAAGATTTTAGGAGGTGATCAGTCTGCACTTGTATCTGGAGATGGGCCTGACTGGGTCTCAGAGCCCTGGGGCCTTACCTTTCCAGCATCTTCTTATGTTGTTCAATCCACCCCTCCACTGAGTCAGGCTGGGTCAGAGGACATGGCCCACAGGGATCCTTTCCCTGAAGGATGCCCCATCAAGGGGACAGGTGGTGCTGCCTCATTCATGTGGAGATCTCCACCAGCCATGCCTGCCAGTCTCAAACCAGAGGCTCAAAGGGCCAGCATAGTTGGGTTTCCCAGTCAGGGAACCAAATGTTGCTGTAAAGCTGGGAGTTCTGAGTGGCAGAAAAGCCCAAGTGGTACTCAGATTAGCAGAGGAACAGATTTACAACATACAGGCCCAGAGGAGAGTCAGTCTCCAAATTCTGAGCCCTGTTTTTCAGTTTTCATAGGTTTATATAAGATTTTATGTGGGACTAGCATGGCTCTCACTCATTGGCTAATGCATTGCTAGGTGGAATTTTGCAAGTGGGGTTACAGAGGCAGAAGGTAGGAGCAAGGTCATGCTTTTGCAGACTGATTTACAGAAGTGGAGGCAGGAGTGGTTTGTTAGATTACAGAAGTGGGGGGGCAGGCAGGAGTGGTTCATTTGATAATCTCCTGCAAGGCCATGTTCTCATGGGCTGATTTACAGAAGCAGGGCACAGGATTGGCTTGTTAGATAATTTTCTGCAAGGTTATGCTTTTTATTTCATAACAGCCAGGATACCAAGGAAAGAATTATATGTATATCAGAAGGTAATGAGATGCAACCCTTTCTTTCTACCAAATTCCACTTTTGGTGGTCAAGATTATCCTACTGAAGCAATCAAGTAGGAAAACCAGCTTTTACCAGTTGGCTGGGCCTGCACAGAAGAAGGCCCTGGCTGTCCTCACTTCAACTTGCTGATTAGCATAGTAAATTTCCCACCCAGGGGTGGAATTATCTGCCCCTTTCTTGATCACCCAATGTATGTGAAAGCATGATTTTCTGAACGTACTAATCATGCAATTATATAACCAGCTATGTGTGTTCATCCATAAGCAGAAAAACTGATGCATAATCAAAGAAAATGCTAAGTAGTAACTAGGCATTTAAGCAAGAGAGAAACTGCAGCATGGGGAGTTGGGTCTGAGTCACTTTGGACTGGCCTCGGCTCCTTACCTCTGCAGATGTAATAAATGTAGGTTTGCCTAGCTCTCATGTGAAAGTTTTCTTCATGTCATCTCTGCTTATCCAAAGAGGCCCTTCTCTGAGGCCTAACAACTATATCTTACACTATATAGGAAAAAAGAATAACTGAGAAGTATTTAAAATGACTAAATTCATTTACAGAAGCCAAAACATTAGAAGTACAGACTAGATCTCCTATTCGTTCAATCCCCAAATGTAATGTGTTCACACACACCAATTCAAGTAAACCTCATACACTGAATATGTCAATCTATGTAAAAGATACTCCAGGAACTTATTATTTCAATTTAAAAATCCACAAAAAACCATTCATAAAGACTATTTCATTTATTTAAAAAACTGACTGAAAAGGAAGGAAATATAGTTTCTGAACTGATAAGGCCATAATTATTCAATTAATTATCAATGATTAGTAGTAACTCATAAAGTTTAGTTTCAACAAATAAATAGGTTACTAGTTAAAACTTCTTTACTTTCTGACTTGGGGTATTTGTGGGAAGGGCCAGTTATCTATCTTCTTCATGCTTAGCAGTATTGTATACCACTATAGTTATTTACATTAAACTTCACAGATAAAACCCAAACAGATTAAAAAACAAACAAAATATTGGTATCGTCTCTTGTAATAATATTAGCCACCATTTATGCAATGGCCCCTATGTGTTAGACATATGTAATCTCAGTTTATTCTACAGACAAGAAAAATGGAATTTAGAGAAATGTAGTGATTTCTGAAGGATGCACAGGTATTACATGAAGAAACTGGGATTCAAAATCAGGCTTTGTGATTTCAAAGACTCCTGCTTTTAACCACTCATTATGCTTAAAATGTTGCTTACCAAAAAAAAAACAAGAGTCAGTCACCAACTGCTTCCACCTCATCAAAACAGATTATTCAAAATTGGACCTGTTCAACATTTATTTAGCACTTAGCATACATCTCACACCCTGCAAGGTTCTGGAGATCTGGCCTCTGTCATTGGGAGGCTCACAGTCTATCTGGAAAGATAGGCAATAGAAATGCTTTGCTTTGTTTATTGTTTTGTTTTGTTTTTTTAAAGATTTATTTATTTATTTAATTTCCCCCCCCCTCCCCTGGTTCTGTTCTTGGTGTCTATTTGCTGCGTCTTGTTTCTTTGTCCGCTTCTGTTGTCATCAGCGGCATGGGAAGTGTGGGCGGTGCCATTCCTGGGCAGGCTGCACTTTCTTTTCACACTGGGCGGCTTTCCTCACGGGCGCACTCCTTGAGCGTGGGGCTCCCCCACGCGGGGGACACCCTTGCGTGGCACGGCACTCTTTGCGCGCATCAGCACTGCGCATGGCCAGCTCCACACGGGTCAAGGAGGCCCGGGGCTTGAACCGCGGACCTCCCATGTGGTAGACGGACGCCCTAACCACTGGGCCAAGTCCGTTTCCCTGCTTTGTTTATTGAAGGAAGTAGAAAAAGATGGCAGACAAAATAACTTTAATGCATTTTAACAAATAATTTTCAAATCTATTATAATTGGGAGGCTTTATTGTCAGATGTAATGACTGAAATGAGTTTATGAAGTCTTTTGCTCTATACACAGGTTCATGTAGGAATTGTGGATGCAAATATTAAAATAAATGAAGCCAAGAGTTTCAAATGAATTGAGCAAGTGGAGAACCAAGAAAAGAAGAGAATATAAATTTAGGTTACCATGTTTATTATTAAAGCTTTAATAGCTTTAATTTAGATATTTCCCTAAGCATTTATTTAATCTGAATTCCTCAATCACATTTGTGATAATGATAAAGTAAGTCATATGTTGCTTCCTCAAGGGAGTCATTCTGGATTCCCAGCATGAATAAAGCAACTTTATTTGCACAGCAGGATGTCCCAGAAAACTTTAAAAATCACTGAGGAGAGGTAGGCCTTTTTAACTATGTAAAGTCTCCACCACCAATTAACATTTCCACCCTGAAAGGATCACAAACTAAGAAAGTCTCCTTTAACAAATTCTTTGGTCTTATTTCTCTGACTTCTTGGGGATTTGTAACTAATTTAAAGTATTAGGATATATTCCTGAATATTCTATAGCAGCCTTCAAATTCTGACTGTGACGTTTATTCATAAAAGAAACTTTCTAATAAGCTCTAATGAGCTTTGTATTACTACAGTGATATGTGTAAATCCACACTTTCCTGAGTTTAGGATGCTGGCTGAAAGTGGAAAGCCGGCTGTTAAATGTCATGCCCTGGATCCTTGCGTGTGATATGGAAACCAGGGTCAGCATGTTCTGGAAAAGTACTGAGAGCTGCCACAAAATTGTAGCCTCAAAGAAAATCAAAGTTTGGGTACCTTAACTTCTGGCCAGTTTGCAATAAAATGGTGTCATATTTTCCTTGTTAAAAAGGCCACAGATGCTGTATCCTGGCCTCAGGATTTACTACAACTCAATTTCAGTCAATTACGTGTAATCGGTTGCTTTCATCTGTGGAGCTGATTCCACCTGAGGAAAACACCTCCATTTCCTGGATATCGGATTTGGGGATCCAGGTTCACTTTGTAGGGGGCCCAGTGTGCCCTCCCAGAGCTCACCCCAACCCTCCATGGTGCTCTCCAGCTCCTCACGGGACCAGGCCTGGAACCTGGAGCCTCCGGCTCCCAAGGTGCCTTCCTCCTCACCCACGGGGCCCACGAGCAGGGGGGAGAAGGTGAAGGTCATGAGGGGGCCTCCACCCGGAGCCACCAGAGGGTGCAGCAGAACCCAAAGACGCACACTGAGCTGTCCAGGCCCCGAGGGGGCGCTGCAGGGCGAGGCCGAGCAGAGACCCTCTGGAAGAGCTGAGCAGCTCTGAGGGGCTACACGACCACCTGGGCCACGAGGACCGGCCTCTGTGCAGGACCAGGAGCCCAGGACCGTGTCCTCTGCAGCCAGGAAAGTGGCTGCAGTGCTGCCAGTGGCTGGTGTGGTCCAAGACACGACCACCCCAGGGAGCAGAGGCTTTGGGGACCAGCCCAGGTGCTCCCAGTCACCTGCTGGCAGCCAGGGCTCCTCCCACTGCAGAGCAGGGGCTCCTCCCTCAGCTGCCCTGTGCTCCAGGGCAGCTGCTTTCCCTGAACGTTTATCTTCTCACAGGCTCCCCCCACCTGTAGCCCTCCCCTCCAGGTGCCCCTGCGTCTCTGACCCACCTCTGACTTTTGGAGACATGTACCTCCTAGGAAGGGCCCCCCCTGCTCTGTCATCCTTGCCTGCTTGTGCTGGACCCCACAGTTCCTGTCCCCCCTTCACTGTGACTTATCACCCTCATGATGTCCTACATACCTTATCTTGTTTCATCATGGAGGAAAATTTAAGCCTTTGCAGAAAAACATGGTTGTTCCTGAAGATAATTTCTAAAGAACAGATACAGAGAAGAGTTACACTCACAAGACAATCATTCATGTCATTACCAAACTACCAATTTAATGCAAACCTAAAGCTGATTCCATGAGCGTCCATCCAAAGTACCATTTTATTCTTAGACTTGTACATAGAACAGTCTCAAATAATGACAAAAGGACTCTGCTTTCCACCATTCTTTCTTCTGTTTGATCAACCATAAATCAAAGCAAAAATACAGCTCCATAAAAATGACAACACTGACTTTTTTTTGGAAATCTTAGTTCTCAGGAAGTGCCAAAAAGTTTTGTGTATTTCATTGCATATATTTGTTAGTTCAATACAAATATATAATCTCCCAGACTATACTCAAATGTCCATCTTTCAAAAAGGACCTGGTTTTCTGGATTATTTAGACAATTCACTGCCTTCTTCAGGTAGGGAGTAGAAAAGAGATGATTCCCTTCTGTGCTCCAGGAAAGTCGCCTTCCAGTGGTTTATAAAGGATGGCTATCATAGCCAGCAAAATAGATTCAGTCTGCAACTACAACCTTGTGCACACACCCATACATACACACACACACACACACACAGGAACGCAGTTAACACTCTCATCAACACTTGACCAAGCAGAAAGCCTAAATACATTCAAAATTGAATTCTTAAGGAAAAATGACTTGAATCTAATTTTTAAAAACTTAAGCCTTCAATATTGAATCTACTCCATAAGATCACGTTTCCATTTAAAAAGTAGAAAAGTTAACTCAAACAGAAATGAAACAGAATAATGTGGTGTTTTAGTTTGACATGGAGCTCCCAATGCAAAGTACCAGAAAGTGGTTGGCTTTTACAACCCATTTATTAGGCCAAAATCTGACAGTTCTGTGGTTGTGAAATAGCCAAATCGAGGCACCATCAGAGATGCTTTCTCACCAAATTCAGCTCCTGGTGACCCCGGCGCCCTGCCACGTGGAGGGACAAGCAGCAGCAGATCTCTCTGCCTGGTCCCTGCATTTGCTCAAGGCTCACTGTTTCCCAGAGCTTGGCTGCGGGTACCAGGCATGTGGCTCATCTCTTCAGCCTTGAGCTGCTCCATGAGCCCAGCCTCTTGGGGGCTTCAGGCTTCAGCTTCAGCTGCTAGTGATCCTTGAGGCCTCTCATACGGCAGGGTCAAAATGGTGATTTCCTTTCTCTAAGTCTCCTCCCTGTGTCTCCATTTATGTAAGGCCCAGGAAGAGGGAGGAAACCAAGCCTGGGTCATGCCTCACTGATGGAGTCCCATCAAAATGAACTGATCACTCAAGTGATTTATTCAGGGTGAGAACAAAATCAAAGGCAATCAAAAGGTCTCACCATCATAGGAATGAATTAAAAAACATAAAATTTGGGGAGGAGTCACCAAATTCAAACTCTCACACCTGGACATCACTCTCCTACTAAATAGGTTTACAAAAAACTAGAGAAAGCGTATGTGGGGTAAATAAGCCAATAGAAGGAAAAATCCTACATTTACGAGGTTGCTCAGCACACTATTATTTCTAAGGAATAGCTCTTGGAAACAATGCACTGTCCAGGACTAGAAGTCTCTCTGTTTGACAGGTGAACTTCCACATAACCCCTTGTTTTAAGTGGCATCTTACTGCACACAGGGGTGAATGGTCCTTAGTCCAGGGCATCACTGAATCCACACCTCTGGAAAGTAAACCCCAGTCTTCTGCAGTGGGCAGGAGCTACGGGCTGCTGATCATTCTGTCCAGACTCCCCCTCTCCTGACCTACCTTTCTCCCCACCTGTTCCACCACAGGGTCCCTGATGTCTGCAGTGCCAAGCCCTGCAGGGATCAGAGCATAAATGAGCAGGCCTGTCCTTCTGCCACTGCTTCTCAGGTTAGGGTTCTCTACTTTTGCCAACAAGTTACTAGTCCTAAGTCCACACTTTACTTTCAATATTTTATTATTCTGTTTCCCTTGTCTCCCTGTTGATCCTTGTGGTTCAGTCCTTTAAATTAATTACTTTATCATCATTTAAGTTATGTGAGAAACAGAGGTGTCAATTTTCATTTCTCAGTGATTATTGGGAAGAGTTTCATAAAATTCTTACATTAATGTTCATACCCTGTTGAATCTAATGTTCTAGAACCCTTTAGAGGATAATATTGTGTGTATGTGTTGTGTATTGAGGAAAGAACACTGGACTCAGATTCCTAGTGGAGTCTAAATTTTATGCTTATAAAATATTTTGTATCCCATATATAATTTTCCTTATTCTTTTGTCCTTGTATTTAAATTTAGTTAAGGAAGAGATGTGGCTAAGGCAACTAAGCTCCTGTCTACCACAAGGGAGATCTGTGATTTGATTTCCAGTGCATCCTAAAGAAGACAGTGAGCTGGTATGATAGGCAGGAACAGCGACCTGATGCAACAAGATGACACAAGAGACTGAGAAGAAAAAACATAATGAGAGACATGACAGGGCAGGGCATGCAGGGGTCTTAAGTGATTACGCATCTCCCTCCCATATCAGCAGTCCTGGGTTCAGTTCCTGGTGTCTCCTAAAAACAGCATGTGGCAAGTGCAAACAATGAGGGAGTAGGGAGAAATAAAATCTTTAAAAACATAAATAAAAATTAAATTTGCTTAACTTTTAAGATCTTTCTTTTGCAAGTAACATTAAATTTTTGTCAAATCAAGTGTACTTTCAAGGAATGAATAGAACCAGCCTTATCTAAACTTAAAAAATGATTTTTCCACATACAATAGAAGTATATCTTCTTTTTGTCAAACATGGTTGTGCCCCACCTGCACACTAGAAGTAAATCTTCAAAACTAAGGAGAATTTTGAAATGTAGATTTTTTTTTTTACCTTTTGACAGAGGATTATAAAGTTGAATCTAAAATCATTTGTTTTTATCTGACATTTCCTTCTTATAGTACATATACATATCCTCACCTATGTACATTTATGTCTATAATGCAAAACATAGATCCAACAGATATAAGTGCCAAATGTATTCATATAGTTTTTTATTCCATGCAAAGGTGAATGACAGAAACTCATCATAAACTAACTGTAACCTAAAAGGTAATTAAATTTTTTGAATACCTGGGATTTCTAAGACTTAGTTCAGCTCAAAGTACAACTGGATAGAATAGGGATGTCAAATGATATTTTTAGGGTTCTATCATTTCCTCATTCTTTCTCCTTACATATATGTATACATGTATATATGAATTTCTGTGTATGCATATAAGTATATATGGTTATAGTTTATCATATAAATTTGATCATGCTTTTAACAGTATTTCTTTTTTTTAAAGATTTATTTCTCTCCCCTTCCCCCCATCCCAATTGTCTGTTCTCTGTGTCTATTTGCTGCATCATCTTCTTTATCTGCTTTTTGTCAGCAGCATGGGAATCTGTGTTTCTTTTTTTGCGTCATCTTGTTGCTTCAGCTCTCCGTGTGTGTGGCACCATTCCTGGGCAGGCTACACTTTCTTTCACCCTGGATGGCTCTCCTTATGGGGTGCACTCCTTCTCCATGGGGCTCCCCTATGCAGAGGACACCCCTGCATGGCAGGGCACTCCTTGAGCGCATCAGCACTGCGCATGGGCCAGTTCCACATGGGCCAAGGAGGCCCGGGGTTTGAACTGTGGGCCTCCCATGTGGTAGACGGACACCATAACCACTGGGCCAAGTCCTCTGCCCAACAGCATCTTGAAAAAGCATCTAACAAGTGCTTTTTAAAATCATAGTTTTTAAATCATAGTTTATCACAGTTCCCTCAGGAGGCTAATTCACAGAATGAAAGAATGGAATACTTTTTATTTTTCTTTCAGAACTTCCTTCTGTTAGTGTAGATTAGAGCCATGAAAGGAAAACACTGTTCATTTTATATTCAAAGGACGTTCACTGCTTCTGCTCTGATAGACTTCTCCTCCGGCACTTGTGACATGTCGGCTGCTCAGCCTCTACAAGGCCAGGCAGGTTTGGGATCTCCCAACTTTGTTGCCCACAGTGGGAGGCAGAGAATGCCTCACCTAAATGGGGTTGAAAGTGCCAGGCACCTGCTTCCTGGACTCCTCCCAGTGAGGGGCATTCACGATCAGATGCAGCCATGGAAGCAGAATTGATGAGTCAGACAGCTGGGGACCTGGACCCTTCATTCAGACTGGATCCCCAGGGCAGCTGTGGTGGTGGGTGGGCATGGTGTCCGTCTCCAGAGAGGGGTGTGTTGTGCACAACTAGAGTCTTGTGCTTAGTGGGGTGGGGTGGGGGTACTCACTAGAGGAGTTGCTCTATGGGCTGTGGCATGACTCCTCTCTGAATTTATCTTCTGGTCTTAGCTGGAAACAGAGTCAGGGAGAAGGGGTGGAAAGAAGAGAGTGTGTGACCTTCCTGACCTGGGGGGCAGAGGTGCATCATCAGTCTGGCAGCTCATGGGCAGTGCACACTCCATGCTGCTTCTGTGACACGAGGCCAGTCAAGCAACGCTGAGTATGGCAATGTTCCCAGTGTCCACCTCCTTCTGCCTTTGTCCCCCACCACTTTCTATAAGCAGGAATCCCCTTAAAACATATGTAACATTGTGTCAGTTATTGGTGAAAACCCTCTATGCTCCCCGTGGTTTTTCCTCCCACAAAATTCTGATTTGTGGTTTATTTGCTCAGAGAAGCTAGTGCTCGATGGGAAGCTGGACAGAATGGGTCTACATTGTTGGGGTCCTACTGACCCTCACCTCTTGAGTAATGCTGTGCCTTTCTGGACCCTCAGGTCATCACAAAAAGCAGAAGGGAAGTAGGGGTGGCCCAGGAGAGTAGGAGAGGAGGGATAATATTGGCAAGGCCACCTGCACATTCCCAAGGTCTTGACTATCCTCAGAGCCTGAAATGAGACCAGGGGAGGTGGAAAATGATGGGTGGTTGTGGACTTATCATGATTCCATAAATTTATAAATAAGCCCTCATAAAAAAACACAGTCCAGGTGAGAGCGGAAGCACTGTTGTGTATAGCCCCCTTGCCCAATATCTCAAAGGTTCAATAGAGGGGAGAAATGAATCAGGACGTACTGCCTGCCTCCAGCTAAGTGCCCATAAACACCTGCTCCCAAAATGGCCTTGAGGAGAAGGCTGGAGGCCCATGGTCCTGCCTCTTCCTCAGCCACTGCAGGACCTCACTGTCCATGAGGGAAGGCAGGAAGCAGAGGAATGGCTCAGGGAGGTGGGGAGGGGCAGTCACTGTGACAGGAGCAGTGTGGGTCACAGAAGGGCACCCCAAGGGAAGAGCAGCAGCAGGTGGGTGCTGTCGGGCAGAGGCTCCCCTGGAGGGTGAAGCCTCAGTGTCTCCTCACCAGGGAGAGGACTCCTGGGGCAGCCTCCTGGTGACTGGGGGCCCAGCAGCCCACAGCCCCTGCTCTCTCCAGGCCTGGGTCAGCCCCTCTTTCCACCTGGAGGGCTGGGGGAGGTGGGAGCACAGGCTCTTTGGAGGACAGGACCTGATAGCAGCTTGGGGAGGACTATGCCTGACTCTGGGGAAGTGGACAGCATTTGGTGTGGGGAGTCACCAGCACCCCTCACCCTCACCTCTGCATCCTAGAGCAGCTGCCAGCCCCTCCTGTTCAGATCTGCACCAGGCCAGGTGCACAGATGCCCAGGCATGGGTCCCAGGGGCCTGAGGTGAGGGACAGGCCATGGGGTGGTTTGCTTGAGGGGAAGGAGGGAGGAGAGGGTAGAAGCCTAAGTGGGCTTTGCAAGGGCTAACAGGGAATCCCATCACCAGGGCAGGACCCCAGGGATGCAGTGTCCACTTCCTGCTTGGAGCTGGAGAAAAGGGGACCTCGGAATTTTATTTTTTGTTGTTATGCATATTATTGTCCTTAGAGGCAGCCCCCTGTGCTGCCTGTTTTGTGAGAGAGCCCTGCTGCATCTTCCCCTCCTCCACTTCCTTGGACCACTGTAGAGGACAGGGTGGGAGAGGGAATTTCTGGGCAGGGAAAGAACTGAGACCCGAAAACCTCTGTAAGCATCAGGCCCCAGAGGGGAGGAATTTTGTCAATGACACCCAGCCTCCCTGTGCTCACCCTATGGAAGTCATGCATTCTCCCAAATAAGGACCTACCAGGGGAAGCCAAATGAGCTCCCCAGTCACATAAGCTGCCTCTCAGGTGGCCTTCACTGCCCACCACCGGCATCGGGAGCCCCCCGAGCCTTCTCGCTGCTCACTGTGATGCTTCCCCATGCTCCTGCCTACCTTGGGGTCTCTTCCCAAACTAGAGATCAAGCTTTGAATAAACAGACTGTGCTCTCTTTTGAACTCTCTTTATTTCTCCAGAATGAACTCCACTCTCCTACAAAGAGGAAAAGATGGAGAAGGCAGGAGAGGGGTGCAGGACCCCAGGGGACACAGGTCAGTCCAGTCTCTGCAGCACCATAGGTGGGGCGAGTGGCCCCCTGGCAGTGAGGCTCTGCAGGCCATTCCTCTGGACCCCCAGAAGGTTCCCTTCACCTTTGGAAGCTGAAGCCCCTGGATCTTAGGAGCCGATGCTTGGAAGGCCTTATGGATGAGGATCTCCTTCGCAAGTGGACCCACTGAGACCTGCCCAGCACTGCAGACCCCCATCCTCCACTGCCCTAAGCCCTCCAGCACACGTGGTACTCGAGCCCAGCAGCTGAAACTGTTGTTCAGGTCCAACTACAGCTGCTGTGTCCAGCACCTGCTTATCTCCCCCACTGTCCTTTCAGGCTCCATGTGGCACATGATCTTGTTCCTCCACACAAAGTCTAGGGAGAGCAGCCTGGACTTTTCCCATGGTTTCCATTTTGGTCCCTGCCTCTGCTTCTCACCACCAGAGGTGGGAGCATCTCCATGTGCTTTTCGCTTTCAGGTTCACAACAGATTTCTTATTTCGCTGCCATCTCCCAGACTCACTCACCAGGACCAGGAACCAAAGACAGCTCAGGCACAGCTGGCTGCAGCCCCTCAGGCTCTCTGGACTGGGCCCCACAGATGCTCAACGGAGAGGCCAAGAACCAGGAACACTGCAGCATGGCCTCGTGGCCTCACCACCCCACAGCTGCAGCACGGATGTAGTCCAAAAACAAAGCATCTTCCCAAGCTAAGTCAAAGAGAGCTCTGTCCACATAAGGCAGTTCCCACAGCAAGGCACCTAGGAAAATTTTCCTTGCATTGGGTCCCCAGCCTCTTGTTCTAGCAATAGCCAGGCTAGAACATACCAAAAGGGAACCTGTTCAAGGTTAAATGAAGATATAAGCAGGTCAGATTTGCCAGGAGATCATTGAACCTCAGCAAATACCGAGGGGAGAAACCAAGGTCACTCAGTAGACTTACCATGGAGGATGGAGACCAGGAGCCCCATGGAGCCCACAGAGGAGATACAGGAGACAATCACCAGCATCCATGAGTGGGACCACAACAGCCAAAACATGCTGCTGTGGTGTGTGTCACACGGGGCTGGGGGATGTACACAGGGCAGGATGGGGGTGTACAGAGGCCATGGTGGGCTCACAGTGGGGGTCCACTGAGGA
Source organism: Dasypus novemcinctus (assembly GCF_030445035.2). Classification (NCBI taxonomy): domain Eukaryota; kingdom Metazoa; phylum Chordata; class Mammalia; order Cingulata; family Dasypodidae; genus Dasypus; species Dasypus novemcinctus. Next base: position 2,434,700 of record NW_026688143.1, read on the forward strand.
GGATCCCTCTTTGCACCTCTATGGCATGCAGAACATTACCAGTAGCTAAGGAGCTTCTGCTTTATTGGGCTTCCAGGAGATGTGGGGTCAAGGGGTAGCCCCTGGGCCTCACCACCAGCCTGGGAGAAGGACAGGAGAAGGGAGCAGGCCCAGTACACAACCAGTGCAGCCTCTGGGGTTCTGCCTGGAGTGTGAGCAGTGGTCACCTGGGCAGCGAGGGTCTGCCCACCTTCCTTGGTCTCCCAGTGGGAGCCTGGGAGTGCTTTAAACCTGAAGCAGCTTTATTAGTCTGGCCACAATGTCTCTAAAGGCCCCAGAGCTCCCAGACACCCTTTTGACCTGCACCCTGTGGAGCCCCTGCCATGGCAGCCTGCACACCTCCATCCTCCACTGGAGGAGATCCTCCTGGCCTGGCGTGCCACACATGCACAGCAGCCCATGGCACCCCTTCAGGGCCCACTCACAGCCAAGTACATCAAGCACCCAGCAGATCTCCCCCATTATTTCGTGTGGCTCCAGGGAGCTCGTGACCTTCATCCTCCACTCTGGGTCCCATGACCAGGGCAGGACCCCCTGAAGGTCCACCTGGTTGTTCCTCCCCTGGTGCTGCTCCTTGCAGGTGCACCCTAGGCACAGGTGATGCTTCAGGAAAGTCCAGAATTGCCTCCAGGTGCTCAGCTGACCCTGGCTGTCGGTGAGAGGGGAGGTGGGCCTCCCCGTGCAGGGAAAGTTCTGCTGCTCACCCCGACTTGGGGTGTTCCCCCAGGAATGGCTTCACCCATGCCAACAGTGGGCATAAGTGCTTCCTTGAGGTCCTCCATCCCCGCCGCAGATAATGTGGGAGGAGGCAGTGACCACAGGGCCAAGCAGGGGACCCTCCTCATGATGCTCCTTGGGGCAGGGCCTGGTGGCCTGGCTAGGCTTCGCCCAGGCCATCTGGGGCTGCTGGTGCACATGAGGCAGGGCCAGGGGCCCTGTCGGTGAAGCCACTGTCTTGGAGGCTCCTGTCTCTGGCATGTGCTGGCTCTCCCAGCCCTCGTCCATGAAGGCCTGGCTAAGGCTGGTCCTCTGCAGGACAGGAGAGCTGCAGGGTGGACTGGGACAGAGGGCAGGCTCTGGTAGGAGGGTAGAGAGGTGGGCTTCTCCTACTCCTGGCCTGGCAGGGGGCTGGGTCTGCAGGGCACTGGTGGAGGTCCCCTGCTCTCATCTGCTGTGACCCAGCAAGAGATAGATGGCCATAATTTCATCATGTTTGCCATCTCTCAAGGACGCCTGTATCTCCTCCTCTTTGTAGCCCATGGTAATCATAGCTGCTATCCGGTGGGGGTCCTGGCAAGCTGGGAGGGGTCCCATATACAGCTTCAATTCTGTATGCTCATAGCCTGTATTGACCCATGGGTCAGTCATTATGTCTGGGAGGCTTGACCTCTTACAGGGATCCACTGTCAGGCACTTTTTGAGAAGATTCCTACAGTCTGCAGACAGGTGGTCTGGGATGCAGAGCTCCCCTCTGAGCACCTGCTCCTGCAGATGCTTGAAGCTCTGTGCAACAAAAGGGACCTTCCCACTGATCATGGTGTACAGAATCACCCCCAGCCTCCAGACGTCCACGGATGCCCCATCAAACATGTGCCCCTTAAGTATTTCAGGGGCAGTATAACAGGGAGTGCCGCACAGGGTTTTCAGCTTTTGGTTGATGTCAAATGTGTTACTCAAGCCGAAATCAGCAACTTTCACATTCCCAGCAGCATTCAAAAGGAGGTTGTCTGCTTTCAAGTCTCTGTGCGAAATAAACTTCTGGTGACAGTACTGGACAGCAGATATGACTTGGTGAAATTTTGCTCAGTCTTCCTCTTCTAATAGAGGGCCATGGGCCACCAAGTAGTGAAAGAGATCACCTCCATGGGTGTACTGCATGATGAGGTAGAGCTCCTTGGTGTTGTCAATGATTTCAAAGAGCCGGGTGATGTTGGGATGGCTCAAGCTCTTCATTACGCTTACCTCTCTGGAGCGCATGCAGAGGCTGCTGGGGGTCATCATTCTTGCGTATGATTTTCATGGCTACCTCATGGCCAGTGAGGATGTGCCATGCTAATTTGATGACAGAAAAGGCCCCCTTGCCTATTGTTCTCAGGAACCGGTAGTTCTTGAGGTGGGTTTCCTCCTTAGCCCTCAAGGCTGCGAGAGGCCACAGCATGCTGGAGTTTATGCTGGGCTGGAGACCCGGTGACTCTAGGCAGACTTTCCAATGGGAAAGACTGAATAAGTGATCTAATAAAAAAAAAAATCAAATGCTAGAAAAAAATGAAAATAAAAAAATAAAAAACAGGAGTAAAAGAAAAAGGAAAAGATAAAAAAACAAACAGGAAAAATTAAAAAGCAAAATAATTTTTTAAAAGGAAAGAATAAAGAAAACAAAATCTGGAAAAAAGAATTAAGACAAAAAGAAAAAATAAGAAACAAAATAAATGAATCCACAAATGAGAAATAAGCCAACGAAGAGCAGTTCTAGTCCACAGGTCATCAAAAACAGCTTCCTGGGTAAGTGGACCCTGAGCCTCAGCTGTAGGGACTTATATAGAGGTGGCAGGTCCTGCACAGTGGCTCCTTGTGAGGTCATCCAAGCAATGGGCCAATCCAGGCTGTGGTTATCCTCAGGGGTTTCTCCTCACTTTCTGGTCTCAGAAAACCTCTAAACTTCTCACAAAATTATGGAGGATCCCACAGAACTTTGGGTTTATGTGGGTTCTAGCTCTTCCTAGTTCCTTATCAGAAATTATAACCTAGAATGCCACAGTGGCTTCTACATTTCTAGTTTGAAAACCTTAATGATATCTGGTTTTGAAAGAGCTCAGAATATCTACAAGGGAAATATCCAATTCTTTTTCTATAACTCTACACGATCTGACTCAAAGTGATCCACAGTTCAAGTGATATCGTGGTTCTCTTTGAAAATGTTCTGTTGCTTAAAGCATAGTAAGGTACATTATGGGCACCTATAATGCTGAGAGAAAGATGGCTTTCATCTTATTTTCATTTTGAAAGAATGAAAGGTTTTACCCAGGTTCTCTGTTGTAGCTATTTCCCTTCCACAAGCCAGAAAACTCACTGGAAGACCTCCTTTTTCCTGTCTTTACAAGTAGGGAATGAAGTTGTGCATGAAGAAAGCAAGTCTTCTATCTTTTCTTCTCCAAGTCAACAATCTGTGCTCTGTCTCCTGCTTACTCAGCATGGTGGTGGTGTCTGGGAGGTGCACATGGCACTGACACCTCATGGGAGGGAATGGTAATTCCTACATGATTCTTAAAAACTTCTCTGAAATATAATATAGCCATGCCACTTGGCTTTGCAAGTCTTCAATCTTTTTGATACCTCAATTCTTTCATTATTGCTTACTTTCATACTGATTTATGAAGTGAACCATTTTTAGTCCCTTCTCAATTCTTTCTCTGTATATTTTTCAGGTGATTGTTTTGTGGATATAGGGGGTTTAAATTCAACATCCTAACTCAACAATAGTTTGATGTGATAACTTAACTGCAACTGTTTATCAGTCAGGGTTTTCTATTCATGTGTCCAAATTCCAAAGGGCAGGCACTGTGTTTTGTCTGTGAAGTACAACGGTGTAGTGGAGCCAAAGAGATACACACATCATGCAAGTCTGCCATTATTCTTTGCCATCCCATTAGCATGTCGCATTCACAACATCCCATGAGCATAAAATTACAATGACTAAGATGGGTGGAAGTTCAGCAAGTCTCTGCTCTAAAAGACCATATTTTTCTTTCAAACTAGAGATACTTCCAAAGCAGAAGGTAGAAAATTGGTCTTCAAAGAAATACAAAACCACCAAGGATTCCTATCAGATCCTTTCTTCCTCCTGTAAGTCAACCTCTTACAGTAAAAATGATGACAAAAGGGAAGGGAGAAAGTGGACTTGGCCCAATGGATAGGTGTCCGTCTACCACATGGGAGGTCCATGGTTCAAACCCCGGGGCCTCCTTGACCCATGCTGATGCACACAAGAAGTACCCTGTCATGCAGGGGTGTCCCCAGCATAGGGGAGGCCCCATGCACAAGGAGCACACCCTATAAGGAGAGTCACCCATTGTGAAAGTGCAGCCTGCCCAGGAATGGCACCACGCACACGGAGAGCTCACACAGCAAGATGATACAAGAAAAAAAGAAACATAGATTCCTGGTGCCACTAATAAGGATAAGAAGTGGTCACAGAAGAACACACAGAGAATGGACACAGAGAGCAGACAATGGGGGGGTGGCAGGGAAAAGGGAGAGGAATAAATCTTTAAAAAAAAAAAGGGAAGGGAAAGATAGGGCAACTAATAGTTCCTTTCCTTCTAGGCCTTCCTGATTAAGCAAAGGGGGAAGCGTTGGCCAAATGTGTACATATCAAAATGTAAAACAATTTGTGCTTCCAAAGACTTTGTCAAGAAGGTGAAAAGGACTCGGGGACAAACCCTGCATGAACCGACTTCTCCTCACTCGCTGCTTGCTTGGCTTCCTCTGCAACCATGTCTGACAAACCTGATATGGCTGAGATTGAGAAATTCGATAAGTCGAAATTGAAGAAGACAGAAATGCAAGAGAAAAATCCACTGCCTTCCAAAGAAACGATCGAATAGGCGAAGCAAGCAGGCAAATCGTAATGAGGTGGGCACCACCAATGTGCACTGACCATTCCACAAGCATTGCCTTCTTATTTTACTTCTTTTAGCTGTTAACTTTGTAAGATGCAAAGAGGTTGGTCAAGTTTAAAAGACTGTGCTGCACCTTTTCACATCAAAGAATCAAGAACTACTGACAAGGAAGGCCATGCCTGCCTCTCCCACCTGCCTGTCTGGCTGGAAGGGAAGGAAAAACTTGCATGTTGGTGAAGGATGACAGTGGAATCTAGAGTAAAAGCAAAAGTTGGTCCAAGGTGTCCTACAGGCTGTAAAATGCAGTTTAATCAGAGTGCCATTTTTTTTTTTGTTGAAGTGATTTTAATTATTGGAATGCACAATTTTTTAAATATGCAAAAAAAGTTTTATAACCTAAAAAAAAAAAAAGGTGAAAAGGCAGCCCACTCAGTGGCAGAAAATATTTGGAAACCAAATACCCATTAAGGGTTTGATTTCAATGCTTTATAAAAAGACACTACAACTCAAAAATAAAACAGCAAGGAATCCAATTTAAAAATGGACAAAAGACTTAAATGGCCATTACTTGAAAGAGGAAATACAAATGCAAAACAAGCACATGAAAAAAATGTTCCATATCACTAGCTATTAGGGAAATGCAAATCAAAACTACGAGATACAATCTCATAGCTCATAGAATGGCCATTACTATAAGAGAGAGAAAACAATAAGTGCTGGGTGAGGATGTGGAGAAATAGGAACATGCCTTCACTGTTGGTGGGATTGTAAAATGGTGCAGCCTCTGTGGAAGACAGTTTGGCAGTTCCTCAGGCAGCTAAATATGCAACTGCCATATGATCCAGCAATTCCTCTGCTAAGAATATACCCAGAAGAACTGAAAACTGTGATGCAAACAATTGCCCACCGATGTTCATAGCAGCATGATTTGCAATTGCCAAAAGATGGAAACAACCCAAGTGTCCATCAACCAAAGAATGGATAAACGAAATGTCATATATTCATATGATGGAATATTAAGAAGAAATGAACAACCTCTTGAATGGCCTTAGAAGTGGACTTTCCCTAGACCCTCCAGGAAAAACAGCCCTGCACACCCTGGATTTCTACCTCCCACATGGGAGGTCCTGGGTTCAGTTCCCATGACTCCTAAAAGGAAGATGAGAACAAAATAGACATAGCAAGTGCAAACAAGGGGGTGGGGAGAAATAAATAAATAAAAATAAATCTTTAAAAAATAAAATAAAGAGTTGAGGTAGTTTTGTTCAGGTTTCCACTATTCTGGTAAAAACTAAATATATGCACAGTGAAATACAGCTTTGAACCAAGAATTGTGTAATTTTCATGATTCCACATACAAGATAAAGGCTCTTGTATTTGTATTTATAAGTGACACTGCACAATATAAAGAACAACAGTAGAATTCATGGTAATTAAATTTTAAATTTTTCTTTAGTTAGAATGGTATTAAGTAGTAAGTAAAACATACCATGAAAAGTAGAGATATTGTGGAGAAGGAAAAAAGCCTTATATTTTTTGCCCTTTTAGAACAAGTGTCCTGCTATCACTTTTTACTGAGACCTGCTGATTAAGTAGTTGGTCTTCAGGTGAATTTGTGTTTTCCAATATATATAGATATAGAAATAAATATAGATGTAAACTTACCCATTTACATATATACATACAGATATATACATACACAGTATAAATATTCATATATTCCTTAGCTCTGTCTACTGAAAACTGTAAACAGTGACAACCCAAAAGCACTGAGCTCCCTATCACCTAGATCTTGGTATCTAAGTATCAATCTCCACTAAAAGCACACATCGCTTTTTGAAAAATATCTGGTTCCAGGCTGGGGCAGGGAGAGTACTTCTTGAGCCTTGAAGACTTGGTTTTGTCATAAATTAATGAAGGAATTCTGTCAAGAGGACATAGAAGACAGTTTGAAGTGGATTCTACTGATCAATCTGAAACATTTTGAGTATCAAAATATATAATGATAACCCATTGAATATAATAGGAATATAACAGGAAGTCATGAATCCATACCAAAAGAAATAAATGAATGGGTAATTTGAAAGTTTGATGAAGACAATATTTGCATGGTCTCTGTATTAGTCAGTCAAAGGAGTGCTGATGCAAAATAACAGAAATTGATTGATTTTTATAACAGATATGTATTTGGGGTAGGAGCTTACAGTTACCAGGCCATAAAGCGTAAGTTACTTCCCTCACCAAAGTCTATTTTCACATGTTGGAGCAAGATGGCTGCTGAAGTCTGTGAGGGTTCAGGATTCCTGGGTTCCCCTTGGGCTCAGCTCTTCTGTTAGCTCCACAAGGTCAGCTCTAGATGATGAGGCTCTCTAGGCTTGCCTCTCTCCCTGGGGCTCCAGCTTCAGCATCAAACTCCAACATCAAAACTACATTAAAAGTCCTCAACTCTGTCTTTGCCATGTCTTTTATCTATTGGCACCCTATGAGCACAAGAGGTTTACATGATTATTTAATCAAGGAAATCTATGAATCCAATATAATCTGATATGCCCAGAGGAAAAGATCAGTTTACAAACATAATCCAATATTTCTTTTTGGAATTCATCGATAATATCAAACTGCTACAGTCTTGGGTTGAACTTCCTGCTGCCTACCTTTCTTTCTTGTAATTCTTCCACCTCTAGGCTCATGTATTAGGTCCCTGTGACACCATTCCATAAATTTTAGAGAGACTATTGCATATACCTCTGCCAAACCCCCTAGGGAGTACATGCTACAAGAGCCTCAAGGTGCAGATGAGAAGGCAGTTTGATATTATTTATAAATTCCAAAAAGAAATAGAGTATGTTTGTAAACTGGCCTTTTCTACTGGTCATATAACCCTTTGATTATATTATATTAGATTCAGTAGAGATATCTGATTGAATTACATTAAGATTAGGGCTCTGATAGAACCACATAGCCCCCTCGGGCTGATAAAACAGACTTTCACAAGATAGCAGACACACAGGAGGAGATACACAGAGAATCCGGCAGCCTGGGAAAAGAGATGAGCCTGCGAGTTAGCAGCTGAAGAGAATGGAGCATCTAAGCCCAGATAGAAATGAGTCAAGGAAGAGAGGCAAGCCCTATGCCATCCTCCAGCTGTGATCAGAAACTGGGACCATGAGGAGCCTGAAGAGGTAGAGGGAGGCTGAGCCCTCACAGACACCAGCAGCCACCCTGCTCCAAAAGGGAGCAGCAGGCTTTGGTGAGAGAAGTAACATACTCTTTATAGCCTTGTGACTGTAAGCCTCTACCCCAAATAAATACCCCATAGAATAGGCAGCAGAGTTCTAGGACTTGGCATCAGCACCCCTTTGGCTGACTTATAAAGATGAGGAGACTGGGAAGACCCAAGAGGCCCAGTCACTTTCCAGGGCCACACAACTGGGAGGAGGAGGAGTGAGGTTTGATGGAGCTCCACCCCCTCAATACTGGGGTCTTGAATTTCCCAGGCCTTCCACTGCCTGTAGGGATGACTGAGTTGATGTAAGTGTAAGTCTTTCTGGCCATTTAGCAGGAGACACCCCAAGATAACACAGGTGATGCAGGGCAGAGCACTGGAGACCAGGTGGCAGTTGTGACCATCTGGGCACCCTCCCAGCAGTTCTCCCTTCTAGCACGTGTGTGGCCTGGAGGATATTGGGTGGGCAGGCCCTGGCAGGAGCAGGTTCTCAGTGGGATGGGGTCCTGGTGGGCCTCTATGTCCACACCCAGCACATGGCTGGCAGGGTGGGAAGGGAGTGCTGGGACAGCTTCATCAACAGCTGTCACCTCCTTACTCAAGGGCTGCAGGTCTGTGAAAACAGGATTCTGTTTCTGATCTGGGAAGATGGACATCATGTGATGGGCAGGCAGGGACCAGATGCCTCCAGGCCTGGCTGCTAGGCACTGTCTTAGCAGAGCTCCCCCAGGAAATGGGTGAGAGGCTGGACAAGACAGTCATCTACACCAGGTCATCATGCAGGGAGCAGGCACAGTACATTGCCCAAAGGGCCAGTGCAGGCAGAGGTGAGAGTGGCTGCACAGCAGTCTCCACACTCAGGGTCAAAGCCAGTAAAGGCTTTAAATCTTTTTTAAAAGAAGAAAGAATAGGTGATTCAGAAGGCAGAAGAGCTGAAATTAGAGAGACAAAAGAACACAGAGAGAAAAGAATGGAAGGATTTGAGCAAGAGCTCAAAAAATTGAATAGCATGAAATGCAACAACATACATGCCATGGCTGTTCCAGAAGGAGAATATAAGGGAAAAGGAGCAGAAAGAGTATTTGAGGGAATAAGAGCTGAATATTTCCCAACTCTCATGAAAGAAATGAACTTACATGTCAGAAGCACAGGGTACCCCAATAAGAATAGATGTGAATAGACTTACTCCAAGACACACACTACTCAGAGTGTCAAATGTCCAAGATTAAATTTCTGAGGGCAGCAATGGAGAAGAAAACCACATACAAGGTATGCCCAGTAAGTTATATATGCAGAAAACTACACAGCAATGCTAAAAGAAATCAATGAAGACCTAAACAAACAGAAAGACATTTCACATTCCTGGGTTGGAAGACTGTGATGATGTTAATCCTACCCAACCTGATCTATAGGTTCAATGCAATACCAATCAAAATTCCAACAACCTACTTTTACAGAAATAGAAAAGGCAAATACCAAATTCTTTTGGAAGGGAATAGCCAAAAGCACTCTAAAAAAGAAGAGCCACATGGGAGAAATTTCACTGCTTGACACTGAAACTTACTACAAGGCTACAGTCTTCAAAACAGCATGGTATTGGCATTGATCAGTGGACTAGATCAAGAGTTCAGAAATAAACTCTCACCTCTACAGCCAACTGGTTTTCAACAAACCTACAAAAGACATGCTAATGAGACAAAACAGTCTTTACAACAAATGATGCTGGGAAAACTTGGATATCCATAACCTGAAGAATGAAAGAGGACTCCTATCTCACTCCCTGTACAAGAATCAACTCAAAATGGATCAAAGGCCTAAACATAAAAGCTAGGAACATAAAACTACTAGAAAAAAATGTAGGGCAGCATATTAGAGACCTTGTGGTAGGTGCTTTTTCTTGGACCTTGCACCTGAAGCACACACAACAAAAGAAAAAAATAGATAAATGGGACCTCCTCAAAATTACTTTTAAACCTCACAGGACTTTGTGGAGAGGGTGAAAGGCAACTATCTCAGTGGAAGAAAATATTTGGCTCTCAAGCATCTGACAAGGGTTTAATATCCATGATATAGCTCAACAATAAAAAGACAATGCAATGAAGAAATGGGAAAAAGCTTGAGTAAATATTTGTCCAAAGAGGAAATATAAATGGAAAAGAAAAAACAAACCACACATGAAAAAATATTCAACAACACTAGCTATTAAGGAAATGAAAATAAAAATTACATATGAGATATCATTTCACACCTACTAGAATGGCCACTATTAAAAAGACAAGAAAACAAGTGGAGAGGATGTGGCGAGTTTGGGACACTTATTTACTCTTGGTGGGAATGTAGAATGGTACAGGCCTCTATGGATGACTGTTTGGCAGTTCCTAAAGTTGAATTTGCCATGTACCCCAGCAATACCACTACTGGGTATGTACCCAGAACAACTGAAAGCAGATATTTGCACACCAATGTTCATAGCAGCATTATTCACAATTGCCAAAAGTAGGAAACAACCCAATGGATAAACTGGTGTATTCAGATAATGGAATATAATGCAGCTGTATGAAGAAATTAATTTGGAGGAATTGTGGGAACAGGCCATTGGATTAGGGAGGTAAGACAGAGCTCTCACTAAAACAATGGGAAAAGAGCCAAAAGCTACCTTGAAGACAGCTTTGGGGTACGGCAGACCAGGACACTGCTTCACAACTCCCAGGAAAGTGGGCAACAGAAAGACAAAGAAGCCCAAACAACACACTGCGTTATTAAACCTCCCAGTGGCTGGGAAGGGCTCCCCTCCCCCACCCCTGAAATATTAAGCAAGGATAAAACCCCTGGTGAATTGCATCTGAGAGGAGAGCAGACATCTTCCTCCCTGCCAGCTGCTTTGGGTATATAGAGAATGGGAAGGTGCTGTGAGTCCTCTAGGAGGGTACTGGAAAGACAAAGAAGCCAAAGGAAAACTGTGCAATACTCACCCCTGTGGCTGGGCAAGCAGCCAAGGTGGAGCCAAGCTTCCTGGGAGGAAGAGGGGCCTGGAGTGTGGGGAGTGGTTTCTTGACAGTGAGTTTGGCCAGCTGAGTCCACCTTTGAATATTGGAAGGGAAGCCAAATCAACAGGGAGAAGGGAGGGGGATCTCCTCAGGCAGGCTGTCATGCCCAGCCACCCAGGTAAAGAGAGGAATTAGATTAGAGAGGAAGCAGGGACAGACAGGTGCCTCATCAGCAGGACTCTGGCTAAACTGCAAGGAATCAGCCCTGCCCAAGGGAAAGGGGACAGACAGCCTTGTGAAAGGCTAACTACCTGAAGGAGACAGGTTAGCTCACTGGAAGCATTCCTGCCTTTAATATATGAGGTCCCTGGTTTGAGACCCCACTGGGTTACCAGGCATCCAGATGAAACTTCATGACAGGGATCCTACAGACATTCCTTTGATATTAGCTTTTCTTGAATCTCTCTCTTTTTAAGTTCCTTTTAAATTTTTCCTTATTTTATTAACTAAAACCTGGTTCAAAACTTGCAGAGGGCAGACTACAGGCTGATTAAATGAACACCAGCAGCCTGAAAAGATTCTTAGAGGTTTAAGAGGGAAGGCTGTTTTTCTGTTAATTTTTGTTTCTTGTTCTTTTTCTTTCTTTCTTTTTTAAAATGTGTTGCTGCTGTGTTATTTCTTGTTTGTTGTGTTTCTCCTTTGTTTCCATTTCTTTTTTGTTTACTGATTTTTTTAACCTACACTATTTCTTTTCTCTCCTGCATCTTCCTGTCTTCTATTTTCTGTTGTTCTTTCATTCAAATTCTTTTGTTTGGTCTTCAATTTTTCTTGTTTTTATTTCTCCTTTTCCTGTTTTCTTTTTTTTTCTCTTTTCTCTATTCTTTTCCTCTCTTCTCATCCCAGCCTTTGACTTCCTTCTACATATTTTTCTTAATTCTGTTACTCATTTCATTTTTTCTATCCTACTTTTTAATTCTTTTTCCTCTGTACTTTGTACTCATGTTAATTACTCATTTTCCTAGATGTCAAAGTGAAACCTTACAACACACACAAACAACAAAATAAAATCCCAGAGTAGAGAGAGAACCTAATCAACTGAATAAACCTATCAAAATAAACAGATGCCTAGATGGCAACAAAAAATTACAAGCCATCATAAGAAACAGGAAGACAAGGCCCAGTGAAATGAACAAACTAAAATTCAGGAGGAGATGCAGAATATGGAACAACAATCAGACATGTCCAAATAAGTATCATGAGCAGCTTAATGAAGGGAAGGAAGAGATTAAGGATATTAAGAGGACACTGGGAAAACATACTGAAGGAATTCTAAATACACATTAAATAGATAACGGATATGATGGTGATGAATGACACAACCCAAGAAATCAAAAATACAATGGAAGCACATCAGATTTGAACAAGCAGAAGAAATGATCAATGATGTGGAACACAGTACATCTGAAATGAAGCAGATAGTAGAACAGATAGATAAAAAAAGAAAAAGAAAAATATCCAGCAGGGATGTAGGAATTTGAATGACAACATGTAATGTTCAAAAATATGTATTATAGGCATCCCAGAGAGAGAAGAGAAAGGAAAGGGGACAGAAGGAGTATTGGAGGAAATGAATGGCTGAAAACTTCCCAAACCTATTGAGGGAGATGGATGTACATGTCCAGGAAGTGCAGCACACCCCAACTAGTATAAATCATAACAGTCCTACTCTAAGACATACACTTGTCAAATTGTCCAATGGTAAAGACAGAAAATACCAAAACAGCAAGAAAAAAGAGATCCATCACACACAAGGGAAGCTCAATAAGATTAAGTGCAAATTCTCATCTGAAACCATGGAGGCAAGAAGGCCGTAGTATGGCATAGTTAACATGCTAAAAGAAAAAAGCGGGAAACGGACTTTGGCCCAGTGGTTAGGGCGTCCGTCTACCATATGGGAGGTCCGTGGTTCAAACCCCGGGCCTCCTTGACCCGTGTGGAGCTGGCCATGCGCAGTGCTGATGCGCGCAAGGAGTGCCGTGCCACGCAAGGGTGTCCCCCGCGTGGGGGAGCCCCACGCGCAAGGAGTGCGCCCATGAGGAAAGCCGCCCAGCGTGAAAAGAAAGAGCAGCCTGCCCAGGAATGGCGCCGCCCACACTTCCTGTGCCGCTGACGACAACAGAAGCGGACAAAGAAACAAGACGCAGCAAATAGACACCAAGAACAGACAACCAGGGGAGGGGGGGAAATTAAATAAATAAATAAATCTTTAAAAAAAAAAAAAAAGAAAAAAGCTGTCAGCCAAAAATACTTTAAACAGAAAAACTGGCATTCAAAAATGAGGGAGAGTTCAAAATATTCACAGATAAACAGAAATTAAGACATTATGGTCACTAAGAAACCTGCCTTTCAAGAAATACTAAAGGGAGTCCTCAGGTTGAAAGGAAAAAAACAGGAGAGAGAGAGAGTTGGAGGAGAGTGCAAGAGCAATAATTTCTCATTTTAAAAAGAGAAATAAAAACAATATGTAGCATGTATAAACTTAAAGAAAATATGGATAATGTAAGAAATTCCTCGACAGTAATAAAATTGAACATTAATGGATTAAATTCACCCATCAAGATACACAGACTGGCAGAATAGATAAGGAAATATGACCTCTCAATATGCTGTCTACCAGAAATGCACCTTAGACCCAGGGATGAAAGGAGGCTGAAAGTGAATGGTTGGAAAACAATTGTACAAGCAAATAATAACCAAAAAAACTGGCAATAGCTTTACAAATATCTGACAATTAGACTTGAAATTCAAAGTATCATAAGAGACAAAGAAGGACACTATATATTAATAAAAGGGACACTCTATCAAGAACAAAGAACAGCCATAAACATTTAGGCATCTAACCAGGGTGCATCAAAATACATGGAAAAACTAAATGGAGATATAGATGTCTTTACAATTATAGTGGGGGATTTTAATACACCATTATCACCATTAGACAGAACATCTTGACAGAGAATCAATAAAGAAACTAAGACTTTGAATTATACACTAGTGGATGTGGACCCAATACACAATTATAGAACATTACACCCAAATACAACAGGATATACATTCTTCTCAAGTACACATGGATCATTCTCTGGGATAGACCACATGCTAAGTCACATAACAACTCTCAATGAATTCAGAAAGATTGAAGTTATACAAAATCATTTCCCTGACCACAATGGAATGAAGGGGGAAATCAGTTAAGGGCAGACAACCAGATTAGGCACAAAGATATATATTTTAAATGACACATTCTTAGACAAGCAGTGGGTCAAGGAGGAAATCACAAAAAAACTAGTAACTACCTTGAAAGAATGAAAATAACAACACAATGTATCAAAACCTATGGTTTTGCAGCAAAAGGTTTACCAAGAGGGAAATTCATAGCCATAAATGCCTATATTAAGAAAGAAGAAACGGTAAGTTGCAAAACAATAGGAAATAGCCTGAGGAGTTCTGAAAACCAGAGAATGGAGTTTGGACTTGATCCAATAAGCATAGATTAAGCTACTAACTAAAGATTTTGGGCTAAAAGGAAAGTCATGAGGAGTAAATGGTCCACACTGAATAGAACTGTTACAGACTGAAGAAGGAAGAAATGGAAAGTGAAAAGATCACTTACTTTTGTTAATGTACAGTGGTGATGGTAACACAACATTGTGAATATAATTAACACCACTGTATTATATATCTAAATGTTGATAGAAGGGTAAATTTGGGGTGGTACATACATTGATAGAAAATTAAAAGTAAACAACCATAAGACTACACAATACAGTGAACCATAAAGGAAACTAGGGTCTATAATTAATAGGACAATTATATTATTCACAATTGCTAAAAGATGGAAAAACCTAAGTATCCATCAACCAATGAACTGATAAGCAAAATCTGATATTTTCATACAGTGGAATATTAATCAGAAGTAAGAAAAAATCAATTGGGGGAGCAAAGACAATGTGGGGGAACATTGAAGATATTAGGTTGAGTAAAAGAACCAGACATAAAAGGACAAATATTTTATGGCCTCACTAATGTGATCTAAATACAATGAGTAGACTTATGGAGTTGGGACTATGAAATGAATTTTGGTGGGAGATGGAATGTGGATGAAAGGGGAAGATGATTCTGGGTATGTATAGAATGCTTAATCAGGTAAAATGTAAATATATGGTAATGCTTGAACTTGATGGCAACACATTATAATGAATGTAACAAACACTGATGATTTATGAATGAGAATGTGGCCAAAAATAGTGTCTAGGAAAATTAACATTAGTTGGAGGACAGCTGGAAGATAATATTGGGAATGTAGAACAATGATTTTGACAGGAGACTGTGGTTAATAAGATAGAGGAATGGACTTCTACTACATGTTAAGAATGTGCTGATACAATGGAAAAACAAATTATTTGGAACTATAATTAAGAATACCATTGTAATGATTTTCTAGCAAAAACAAGGTTGATACTACATTAATGCTCGGTGAAAAAAAGACAGGAGTTTGGTTTTGTGAAATCTGAATAGGATTAAGCAATTTTTCTCTTCCTTATTTTTTCATTAATATTGCATAATTATGTTATTTAACTAATCTCTGTATCTTTATGAATACTACAGGAACAACTGAGTTAGAATTTGCAATTAGATGAGATAAAGATGAGAAAGAACTTTTTAGGAGGAATGTATCCATAACTTGTTGACCTGCATTTTTGTTATTTTTTTCTGATTTCAAATAAGGTTATAAAAAATAGTACAATGATAATATTTATTCATTGATTGTAACAAAGGTACCACACTAATGTAAAATGTTTAAAATGGGGGCTGGAAATAGGAACATTTTATGCATCTTTCTGGAAATCTACAACCTCTCAAAAAAATCTTGAAGGCAAAAAATAAAGGCCTCTTAATACATGAGGCAATGAAGTGGTATTAAGAATTTTAAAAAGGACAGAATTTGCAGAACACAAGCAAATGCTTACATTTTTCAAGGTGGGGATGAGGTGAAGGATGACATATGAGTTTTCAATCCTAGAAGAGACTTCAAGATCAGTTCCAAAAGGGCAGTTGGTTTCACAGAAAGATAAGAAATTACATTTTAGACACAGTACATCAGACCTGAAGATGGGACATTCATGTAAAAGCTACCAAAGAAAAAAGGTGGATGCTGGATTCAAACAAATTGATGAAAAACTAATGCTTCATTTGCAAATTTGTGGGTAATTGTATAAAAAGCACAAGTAAATGTGGGTAAATAAGAAATCTGCAAAGGGAAAAAGAGTGGAGGGGATAAAAAGCAAAAATAAAAAGGCTTAACTGCTAATATGAAACTGAGAATATGAACGGAGTGTAAAGGAGGGAGAAATAAGGTCCCAAGAGGATCTGAACAATGGGGCTGCAGAAATGAAGAAAAAGCAACGATTCAGGAAGAATCTATATCATAGTGATGGAAGTGGCTTTTTATGACTTTGAAAGTCTGTGATTTTCTAACCACTTTGAGAAACAATGTGATACAGTAAGAAGAAACACTGGATTTTGAATCACTGTTTTGACTTAGTCCATTAGAACTATGGAATATTTTCACCAAAAAAAAAAAATTATGTAGGTAGATATAGAAAAATGGATGACCACAACTTACAAGTGCATGTAGAAAGATTTACTGGATCATATCAAGGCTCAATATTGTAGCCAAGGGATACTTATTTCTTCTACCACTATTTTTCCAATAGAAAAATTCCAAGTCCTCTAAATTCATTCTGAGCATCCAAAACAAAAAACAAACAAAAAAAAAACACACACACAAATACATTACTTAGAAAGAATGAGAGAAGTGTGGCCCTTCAACTATAACAAAAGAAGGGTGTCATAATAAAATATTACTAATTCAGAATTAAAAGCATTTCTTTGAAGGTATAAAACTATAATTAACATTATACTTTTAAATATATGTCCCAGAGACTTAAATCTTTGGTCTGTTCATGTGCTGGTTGAGCCCTGAGTTTCAGCAGAGTTGAAACAACTACTCACCAGTTCACTGGACTCACCCAGTACAACTAATGAGGAGGTGATGATGGACAACACCCATCCCAAGGAATAGAAAGTGTGTGCAGCTGCAAGCAAGATGCTTCTATCCATCTGCCCCACAGGATCTAATCCCCTCTCAATTAGAAACAAGAGTGGGCATCACCATTCCCAAATCCTCAACATTGGGAGTGAACAGTAGACCAAAGTAGACTTAGTAGTATACAATTAAAGATTTATTGCTATTTTATTCTAGCAATGGAATTTCTTTTATCATTGTAAAGGCAGTGGCCACCAGAGATTCTGAGTGGGAGGGAAAGAGAATAGTTTCAACATGGGTGCATTTTCAGGTCATTGGAATTGTCCTGCATAACACTGCAATGACAATACAGCCCCTCTACACATTTTGTCATAACCTATAAAGTTGTGGGGAGCAGAGTGTAAACTATAGTCGATACTTAGTAGCAATGCTTCAATATGTGTTCAACAATTGGAACCAATGTACCACATTAATGAAAGATTTTCTTAATGGAGGAAAGTGAGGGAGAGTTTCAGACTCTTGTTGCAGCCAATGATGGCTCAAAATGGTGAGAAGTACAATGATATCACCTCCAGACTGGCACGGCTTCATGGTGCTGAAGGGCACTATGCACCAGGCTGGTGGAATACTGGAGCCTGCCTTCCTAGCTTTTCTCTAGGGTCAATGGTGCTGCAACATGCTGGCTGTATGAAGGGCATACCAAGTGGAGCAGGGATTACCAGAGACATGTAAATAGAACTTAAACACAATTGGCACTATAGCCTCCTCCCATGGAGAGATAACATGTATAGTATTGTAAATCTGGAGCTTAGATCTATTAATTGCCACTCAAAAAGAAACATGCATTAGTTGGTGCATTAATTAGTATTAAGTACAGTACCTATATGCCTAACAATTATGAGACATTTCTGTTCTAGATCATATGCAGAGGGATATGGAACATGTCAAAAGGTCCTGGTAAGCTTCATTTTCTAAGTAGTTAATGAAAGGCATGCTTAACCCAGGTCTCTTCCTAGCCCTTATTCCAAAACCTGTCCCACTCATATCCTGGGGCTGACTGCCAAACCCACATGCCCTCCTACCAGGGCTAAGCATTTTCCCACCAGGAAGGAAATGTCAAAGAGGCAGCTACCACAGTACGGACTCCACAAGGTACAGGTCAAAAGGCTATCTGGGAGCTCCTTTAGAGACATTGCACCCACACTAACAAAACTGCTTCAGCTTTAAAGCAATTTCATGTTCCATCTATTCTTCCCTACTCCTCCTCTCATGACCTTTGGTAACTACTTTTTTATATTGATTTTACAAGTTCTTCAGTTACACATGCTAATAACTACAATAGCAATACATCTAGAGTGGTCCATGGTTGCACTCCCCACTTACGTTTGTTTATCCCTCAGTCTTGAGGTATTGGGGATGACATCCACTCTGCTTAATGATGAGAGGAGACTTAGATCTTATTTGGCAGAGAGAAGGAATTGTCTTGCTTGAAGTTGTATATATTCTTTGGGTTTTTTTGGATGGGGGTTGTCTATCCAAAATTTGAGATACCAAATTTTTTTTTAAAGATTTATTTATTTAATCCCCCCCCCCGTTGTCTGTTCTCTGTGTCTATTTGCTGCATCTTGTTTCTTTGTCAGCTTCTGTTGTTGTCAGTGGCACAGGAAGTGTGGGCAGTGCCATTCCTGGGCAGGCTGCATTTTCTTTCACACTGGGCAGCTCTCCTTACAGGGCACACTCCTTGCGCGTCGGGCTCCCCTACGCGGGGGACACCTCTGCGTGGCACGGCACTCCTTGTGTGCATCAGCACTGCACATGGGCCAGCTCCACATGGGTCAAGGAGGCCCAGGGTTTGAACTGCAGACCTCCCATGTGGTAGACAGACACCCTAACCACTGGGCCAAGTCTGTTTCCCGAGATCCAAATTTGATAACTGTCATCTGTGTAGAAGTTCCATCACCCAAGTTAAAACTTTTTAAAGTTTCTTAGTGGCAGGACAAAACAACACCTGTATCTGGTTTTATCCACTTCTAATCCTGGAAAGAATTTCTGAACTCTCAGCAGCCCGTCCCTACTGAGAAGGCTGCACACTGATAGGTGCTCACTCTGCTCTCCAGCCCTAGCTGCATACTCTGCTGCCTGTTATGCAGCAGACTGGTGACACTTGCCTCATGGATACATATGAAGCCAGAGAAGGAGGGAAGCTCCCCATCCTGTCTGCCTTTATAACCCAATTTCTCCTATTAGAAGTGGAGGTGTCTTCAAGGATACTGCAAGAGATGGACTATAGATTCCATGTGATGTCACTGCATCCCACACCATTTAAGAGCTAACTGGATTCCTTCTTTCCCAATATCCTTTTGATGTACGGAGAGAAACCACTAGCTTTATCTTCCTATCTCCTATTGCCCCACTCAGCTCTAGTTACATTTCACACACTTATATAATTATATATAATATTTTACAAGCAAAAACAAAATGTCTGGCTTTCCTACAGGTTGAGAGTTGCTCACAGTCATGCAATAAATTTAGGACCAGGTCCTAAATACTACCCCAGCATTCCAAACTTACAATCATGTCTTCCTTTTTGTTTAAGTTTCTCTCCAGTGCTTCTCAAAACAAGCGAGAGGCTTGCTTTTGAATGAGGTAAGTGCTTGCAGAGCTCAGATGAAAATATACCAAAATGAATGCTCTTGAATAATCAGAAATGCAAAGAATCATAAATAGAAATTGAAATATTCAACTGATATTGTATAAAGAGTTACAAATAAACATAAACAACTGATCTATATATCATTCACTGGAAGGCATTTATATATTTTTAAATATTTTATGATCTATGTATGTGGATTTGGGTTCCTTGACACTACATGTCTAACATGAGTAAAAACTAAAATATAAAAAATTAAATGCACATCACTCCTCTAATGATACCAAATGAACCAGGCACATTTGAGATATACACATAAAGAATAACATAGAAAAATCCAATATTAATTGGGTAAAAATAAAAAGATACATGCAGAACTTTAAGAGACTCATATCTAGCCATTTTTTCCAACTAAGTATTTAAAACATTTACTAGAAAATAAGGGGAAATGGACTTGGCCCAGTGGTTAGGACGTCCGTCTACCACATGGGAGGTCCATGGTTCAAACCCCAGGCCTCCTTGACCTGTGTGGAGCTGGCCCATGCACAGTGCTGATGTGCGCAGAGTGCCCTGCCACGCAGGGGTGTCCCCTGCGTAGGGGAGCCCCATGCGCAAGGAGTGCGCCCCGTAAGAAGAACCGCCCAGCGCAAAAGGAAGTGCAGCCTGCCCAGGAATGGCGCCACCCACACTTCCCTTGCCGCTGACGACAACAGAAGCGGACAAAGAAACAAGACGCAGCAAATAGACACAGAGAACAGACACCTGGGGGCGGGGGGAATTAAATAAAATAAATAAATCTTAAAAAAAAAGAAAATAAGTTATTTCTTAGTAAATTGTTGTGTTAGTTTGATATAAAAATACATATTTATAATAGCAGTAAGTATTATATACTAAAAGGTACTTGGTGTCCAAGGAAATTTCCTTATTAAAACTTATTAAAGGCAAAAGATTTTATCCCTTTTTTTCCTATGAAACTCTGGTCAGTGTTCCAAGACTACAGGCTAGATTTGTACAAAGTCATTTCAAAATGATACCAAGCAGTGATTTAAATTGCTTGAGCATTTTCTTTGGTCACACTCCTGACTCACACCTTCCTCCAAAGCCAGAGATATATTTATATATGAGTAAAAGCTATAACATGGAAAATCATCATACAAATAGCTTATAGATACTTGAAAGTGTCAACTGTGACCAAAAATAATTGGACTATTTATAGTATGCAAAATAAATTCAGTAAAAGATAAATCCACTTAAAAGTATTCACAATTTTTACAAGTTTAGAAGTCAGATCACATGTTACTAGATCTACCATTCTATTTTATTGTGGTAAAAATAGTTATGGTAGGACCATGAAGACTTAAATCTAAGAAGAATCACAGAACTATGAACAAAAGTCACTGTGGCAGATAAGATCAAAAACATTTCAAAAGTTTCATCCTTAAATATGAAAACTAAACACAGAAATGCCAAAAATAATTCTTTAAAAAATAAGATTTAACATAAATTAGTATATTATAGCTTTAAAATAGTTTGCTTAAATAAAAAATATTGATTGGGATAGCATTGATTAGAATGTTTCTTGAATAGCTATCTCTGGGATCCTGCTAAGGTGTGTGTAAGTGTGACCCCTCTGATGACCTCCCAACTCATTTTGAAGTCTCTTAGCCATATAAACTCATTTGTCTTTACCATTTCCCCCTTTCATTCAAGGTCTTTTTCTACTTGCATCACCAGCTGCTGCTTGGGAGTAATTCCTCAGTGCAAGGAAGGCTCATCCCCGGGAGTCACGTCCCACACTGAGGGGAAGGTAACACATTTACATGCTGTGTTTGGCTTAGGGAGAGGCCACATCTGAGCAACATGGAGGCTCTCAGGAGGTAATTCTTACCCACCCTGCAGCTCTAGGCTTAGTTGGAATTTCAAGTGCAGAGGCTCATAAGCATTGTCATCAGTACCAAGGGCCCATCATTGGACCATCCTTCTTCACTGGTCTTTGCCCATGCATGAGGGCAACTGTTGCTGTTCCACTGGGGAATGTGACAGAGCTCCCCTAGTTAGGAACTCCATACTCCCTCAGTTGTTTGGAGAGTTACCTACTATGACAATACCCAATGAATATCCAAACATTTTTATATACCCTATATACATGCCCTGGAGAACTCCCTCCCAACTATCAGTGACACCCCACACCACTGTTCATCCCCTATAATAGTTGAACCTCACTGTGATTCAAAACTTCCTCAAAAATGAAGCCTAATACATTGCCAAATTTGATTAGTAAGAAAATGAAATAGTAATAATAGGTTTCAAGATTACAAGCAAAATTAATACTAATTGAGAAAAACTGAGATAAAGTAAAAAATAAACAGGTACTAAAAAATGAAAAAATCATAAAACTTTGGTTTTGATGTTTTGCCTTTCATCACTGTAATAGGTGTTGCCCTGTATGTACAGTGGCAAGGTAATCTCTTACATTCTTTCCTCGGTGCCTACACCCTTTTTTTTTTTAATTTTTAATTTTGTCTTCAAAAAATTTAGATCACAGTAAAGTCACATATACAATATAGGGGACTCCCATATATTCAACATCAAACCCGTTCCCCCTCTTCCCCAGCAAGATCTTTTCATATCCTCTTAAGTATGGGTCTTCATACTCCTTTTCTCCACTGTACCTGTCCTTCTCTAGTTTGTTTCTCAATCTGATCATTGATTATTGCTCCTTATTTAAACTCTTATTTTGGAAGGGAACAACTGCCATCTTGTCCAGGTACTACATTTAAATGTATATATATTTTCAGAATCAATTATCTTTAAAGGTGTTTTCAATTACATGTCTTCAAATGAATTTTATTTCTGAACTTAAACTTATATTTATGAGTATTTTATTCTTACAATTAAATTTTAGTTTCTCATTATATTTTAGTGCTGCCTTTTCAATGATTCTTATCATTCACATGAGGCACTTGATTTCAGTTTTCTTTTTATTTAGTCTTTTAATTTGGTTTTAGTGGTGGCAGTTCTTTTTAGATTTTTTAAAACTTTATTTCTATTGCTATAGATTCCCAATCATATAGGTTCAGAGCCATTTTAATAGGACCTACAATTTTACCAACAATTGGTTTTCCTATTATCAGGCATATAAAAGATCTGCCAAAGTAATTTATGTATATCACATGGTCCAAAAACTCATCAGTAACTTTTGTGCACACTATATTTTAACACTTTATTTTAGAAATAACCTCTAGCAAGAAAGAATAGATATAATTTTGTTTATTGATATTTTACATTTTTCCATCTACACATAATAATCCTGCCAGCCACAAGACACCTTGATTCTTACTGAGCATCTTGAAAACATTGACATTACTAGGAATTGTGTGGATTGAAAGCATGAAAATGTTGGTCTCCTACTAATGGGGTAACATTCTAGGATTTCAGAATTGCACATTCAGGCTTCCTGTACCCTGGGGACATTCTGCTGCTAAATGGACTGTCATTTGTGGAAGTCACTAAACCCTATTCACAGCTCCATCTGTAACATCTATTGTGGAATCTCTCTTCTTTCTTTCTTTTTCAGTCAGGCCAGGAAAAAGATTTTATTTAGTAATGGGAGAAAGAAGAGAACTTGCTGAGAAATGGACAGGATGGAAATAAGCACTAATATTGGTGTCGGCTCCTCTAGGCAGAGAAAGTGAGTTCTGGCTTGTGTGGTCACCTTCAAAGCTATTAATTATTCCCCCCCTTACAAATGCTGATGGGCGGGGCCCAAGCTGCTATTGGGTTATCCCACCAATAGTGGGGGCCAAAGTTGAGTAGTCTTTGGAATATGCAGTGCCTCCCCTCAGCCCAGGAGAGAGTCTCAACTGGAACCTGAAAGTCAAGGTCAAGGACTCAGTAGGGTCTCATGGCCACAGTCTGTTGGCCATGTTGTGGCTCATCTCATTTCCCTGTACTAAACTGTCTGAACTCGCCCTCAAAGAGTTCATGCCATTATTCTTAAAGGGGTGCTGAGGGGTCAAGGTCATTCTTCTGTAGTTGCTTCCTGCTGTTTAGGGCAGTAGTCCCTGCCTAACAGGGCATGACCTCTCTCACTATTCTATTGTGTTTGAGGGAAGATGCGTCCACATCCTGGTTGGAACTGGATGAAATCCCCACATGATTAATAAGCCATTGATTCATTAGAAATAAACAATTCAAATTTTGAAAATCCATGGTCCCAATAAAGAGATAAAGAGGATGGTGGCAAACAGACCCAAAAAGGGTTGTAGTCATGACACACTAGACCACAATAGTGAGAAAGGCCAGGTACCTTCAGAGGCTGCTCCCTCCCAAAGTTGATGGAAACAGCATTCTTCCTTGAATTCTTTTATGCTGCTGGTTAACTCCAGGGAGAGACTGTAGTAGACCTGCTAGGTTTCAGTATGAAATTCAATCTTATTTCCTACAGCATTGGTTATGCTTAGGACAGCTAGGAGAGGTGTGCCCTAGACATAAACTCACAGAGACAGTATAGGCAACAAGATAAGCACATGGCAAAGAAAATAAAGATAGTACTTAAGAGAGGCATTCCTTTATCTTACAGGTACATTCCTGGAATTAGTCATTTAAATGCTTCAGTTTAGAAGATGTTTTTTCAAACTTCATATAATTTACCCTAACCACATGGAATGGATATTTCACATTAAAACAAAGTTTATTAAATTACAATTAGGGAGGTATATGTAGCTCAAGTGACTGGGCTCCCATCTACCATATAGGAGGCCCCAGCTTCAATTCCCAGGGCCTCCTGGTAAAGGCAAACTGGCCTGAGCACCATAGAGAGCTGAAAGTCCACTGACATGGAGAGCTGATAGCCCACATGGCAGAGAGCTGACAGCCCATGCTACACACAGCTGGTGCAGCAAGGTGACACAACAAAGTGAGACATAGAGGAGAGACACTGAGAGATGCAGCAGAGGTCCTGGGATGGGTTCCCAGAGCCAAAGACATGGGGGTGGCAGACTTGGCGTAGTGGTTAGGGCATCCATCTACCATATGGGAGGTCCGCGGTTCAAACCCCGGGCCTCCTTGACCCATGTGGACCTGGCCCATGCACAGTGCTGATGCGTGCAAGGAGTGCCGTGCCACACAGGGGTGTCCCCTCTGTAGGGGAGCCCCAGGCACAAGGAGTGTGCCCCGTAAGGAGAGCCACCCAGTGTGAAAGAAAGTGCAGCCTTCCCAAGAATGGCACCACACACATGGAGAGCTAACACAGCAACAAAAAGAAACAAAGATTCCCATGCTGCTGACAACAGAAGTAGACAAAGACGATGACACAGTGAATGGACAGAGAGCAGACAACCGGTGTGCGTGGGTGAGCAGGGGAGAGAAGAGAAATAAATAAATAAATAAATCTAAAAAAAAAAAGAAAGAAAGAAAAGACACGGGAAGCAGATGCAAGTGCAAAAACCAAAAAGTGGGGGAAATAAATAAATCTTTTTTAAAAATTACAATTAGCAACCAATGAAGTTTACTTTATTCATTGAAGAGAGGGCAGATCTACATTTTCTCCTTTTAACTTAATTCCATTAAACATGAATTTACAATATCATTGTCTTAAGGAATCAATATAATATTAATTTATTTAATTGGCATTCTATAAATGTAGGGAGATTACACCTAAGTTAAATAAAATTGAAATCATTATAGTTTATTCTAGGAATGTCCTTTTGCCTTCCTTTACATAAGGTTTAAAACTTTTCTTCTTTAATAAAAGTCTAAAACTCTAAATAATTTTAAAAGCATACTGAATGCTAGGTTCTGGAATATATTACAATTGTTTAATTTGTTTTAATTATAATTTAGAAAAGATCTTCCATAGCTTTCAAGGACTTTTCATTTGCTTCCTGAAATTCATTAATAGGATTATTTATTCATTTTGTCTTTATTTTTTAATGTTACATTAAAAAATGAGGTTCCCATATACCCCCCACCCCCCTCACCCAACTCCTCTCCCTATAACAACAACCTCCTCTATCATCATGAGACATTCATTGCATTTGGTGAATACATCTCTGAGCACCACTGCACCTCATGGTCACTGGTCCACATCATAG
Source organism: Dasypus novemcinctus (assembly GCF_030445035.2). Taxonomy (NCBI): domain Eukaryota; kingdom Metazoa; phylum Chordata; class Mammalia; order Cingulata; family Dasypodidae; genus Dasypus; species Dasypus novemcinctus. The sequence continues at coordinate 2,460,422 of NW_026688143.1, forward strand.
CCACTCTCCCACAGTCCACCCAGTGGGCCATGGGAGGACATACAATATCAAGTAACTGTCCCTGCAGCACCACCCAGGACAACTCCAAGTCCTGAAAATGCCCCCACATCACATCTCTTCCTCCCACTCCCTACCCCAAGCCTCCACTATGGCAACTTTCTCCACACCAATGCCACATTTTCTTCAATTACTAATCACAATAGTTCATGAACAGACTATCAGTAAGTCCACTTGAATCCATACTCTATGCCTCCATCCTGTGGAGCTTAGAATGGTTGTGTACACTCCACATCTATATCAAGAGGGGCCTTACATTTCACATGGATGCTGGATGCAATGATCCTGCTTTCAGTTGTAGACACTCTTGGCTCCATGGTGTGGTGGTTGACCTTCTTCACTTCCATGTTAGCTGAGTGGGGTAAGTCCAATAAACCAGAGTAGAAGTTGCAAGTCTGTTGAGGCTCAGGGCCTGGCTGTCACATGGTCAGTCCAGAGATTCAGGTCCCCTGGGTATACATTAACCCCCAGCACCAACCTCAGGTCTGGTAAAAGTAACAGGGGACACCCAGGACTACATTGCTGATGGCAGGTAGCTCTGGGCTTCAGTGCGCGGCCAGTGGGCTCTACTTGGGAATCCATGCGCTTTCACGGGGTGGGGAGGGGGGGTCGGTTGCACATGCCTCTTCTGTCACTTTAGCTGCGGCTGAGCCTGGTACTGCGTGCGTGCATGCTCAGGAGACATGCTTCTGCATATCTCTGGAGAGGCCCCGTGCCAGCTGCGACCCGAGCCCCAGCGCAGGTGCACCACACGCCATCAAGTTCGTTAGACCAGCCCAGGTCAACTGAGAGGGAGGAGAACATGGTCCTCACGGCGGAGGGAAGCTAAAGTGCCGACACCTGCCAGAGGGAGAGCTGCATCCAACAGCCCTGTGGGATCTAAGCCCACTCTCGCTCCATCCGCTGTCTCCGCCTCACCCCCTCATTCGGGGCGCCCAGACGGCGCCCGGGGTGGGGTTGGGGGAGGGGGAGGGGCAAGCGCTGGGCCTCCCGCGCCACCATAGACCACTCTCTGACGCCCGCAAAGCCGGGACCAAAGCGCAGGAGCCCTGGCCCGCTGGGCCGGCCACGCCCAGCACCGCCCTGGCGCGCAGGCGCCACTCACCCCGCCCCCGGCAGACTCGCCCCGACCCCGCCCCTCCTGGTTGCTCTGCAGACGGTGGCCACTGGCGGGACGTGCCCAAGCCCGGGAGCGGGAAGACAGTTGTGATGGATTGGGGGGGTGGGGGAGGGGAGGCGTTTTCTGCACTCGTGAGTTGTCCCCAGTGGCAGTGCCGGGACAGATGCGGCCAATAGGTATCCTGCCGAAACCCACCCGATGCACTTCGGGGAGCGCGTCCACTGCCAGGAAAACCTCCACCGCTGGGGGAAGCGGGGTTCCAAAATGTATCCACCAAATGCCAGCAGGAGGCCACGGGGACGCGACGGAAGGGGTCGCGGACGTGGGTGGAGCCTGCTGGGTGGGGACTGGGCTAGGAGAGAAGCTCTGCTATGCTGTCCTGGACAGTTGTTCCCTCCTGTGTGTCTGGTGAAAAGCCAAGAGACAGAAGAAGCTCCAGGAACAAGAGAGCGGCTCCGGTGCCCAAAGTCAGAGGCAAAGCTTCCACCGCTAGGGGACACTGTTGGATAGGAATAGTTCCTTCCTGACACTTGCTGGGGGGCAGAGGGCTAAGTTCTAAGGCAGGGGGAGGGGCAGGGCCCCTTGCAGAAGGGGCTGTGGGGGAAGGGACCCGTGGGCCAGCTCTGGGGCTGCTGGGAGAGCCCCCCTCTCCATGCCATAGCTCACCTGGCCCAGGCCAAGGGTCTGGGTTGGGCCAGGCTGCCAGACCCGTCTGAAGACGGGGGTTTCCTCGCAAACCAAAGCCCCGAGGCCTCCTCCAGTGGGGGCCTAGCTAGGGCCGGCCGGCGTTGCCCTGCAGGTCTCTCCCACGGCAATGGTCACAGACATGCTGTCTCCCATCGCCGTCACCTCCACCTTATGTCAGGGGAACCCCGGCCTTTCCCACCGGTGGCCTGCGGGCTTCGGCCTGGGCTCCCGGCCAGGCATGCAGAGGCCTGTCTCCCGGAGAGGACAGGCCCAGGGTCTTCCCTCTCCCTTGTCAATGACCTCTCTTTCTCTGTCTTTCTTTTCTGGGACGAGAGGGGCCCCAGAGCACCCCGACGACTCTGAGCAAGGAGCCTGCCCTTCCTCCTCTCGCCCTCCTTTTTGGGACCGTACCAACCAACGAGCGTTTCTCTCGGCTCTGGGGCCGCGGGACGCAAAACGAAACTGCTTACCTATTGGGTGGTGGGACACTTGCGTGGAAATCATTTCTGCTCACTTGAGGCAGGCGCTGCGGTCAAGTGGGCTTACAGGTCCAGGGGTTCCATGGACCGGGTATATTCTAAGCGGCCATCGTGACCGTCCAAAGCGGACGTATGGGTGGTCTGGGCATTGACTCGAGTCGTACCCATCTGTTTTTTGGGGAAAAAAAGGGAGAACCCATCATCTTCAGCACATTTCCCTCTGCCTCAGCACGCCACGCAACCAGGTGATTTTCCTACTGATGGCCGTTCCAAGCTACCAGAGCGGGCAATGCCGCAGGGATACTGTCCAGATTTCCAAACCAAAGCAGATAGGCCTTCTCGCCGCGGCGCAGCTGCCCGGTCGATCAAGCCCCAGGCCCTGGTGCTCCTGAGGGATGCGGGGACACCCAGGACTGCGCTGATGATGGCAGGTGGGTCCGGGCCTCAGTGGCCTGCCAGTGGGCTCTACTTGGGACTCCGTGCTCTTGCGTGGGGTGTGGGGGTGGGGGGAGTCGGTTGCAGGGGGGCCTCCCTACACGTGCCTCTTCTTCTGTCATTTTGGCTGCGGCTGGGCCTGGCACTGGGTGCGTGCATGCTCAGGAGACAGGCTTCTGCATGTCTCTGGACAGGCCCCGTGCCAGCTGGGACCTGAGCCCCAGCGCAGGTGCACCACCTGCGCTCAGGTTCGTTGAACCGGCCCAGGTCAGCTGAGAGGGAGGAGAACGTGGTCGTCACCCGCGGAGGGAAGCAAAAGTGCCGACACCTGCCAGCGGGAGAGCCGCATCCAACAGCCCTGTGGGACCTAAGCCCCCTCTCCCTCCATCCGCTGCCTCCGCCTGACCCCCTCCTTTACGGGCGCCCAGACGGCGACCGGGCTGGGGTTGGGGGAGGGGGAGGGGCAAGCGCTAGGCCTCCCGCGCCGCCGCACACCGCTCTCTGAGGCCCGCAAAGCCGGGATCAAAGCGCAGGCGCCCCGGCCCGCTGGGCCGCCCACGGCCAGCGCCACTCACCCCGCCCCCGGCAGACTCGCCCACACCCCGCCCCTCCTGGTTGCTCTGGAGACGGTGGCCACTGGCGGGAGGTGCCCAAGCCCGGGAGTGGGAAGACGGTTGCGATGGATTGGGGGGGAGGGGAGGCGTTTTCTGCACTCGGGAGTTGTCCCCAGTGGCAGTGCCGGGACAGAGGCGGCCAATAGGCATCCTGCCGAAACCCACCCGATGCACTTCGGGGAGCGCGTCCACTGCCAGGAAAACCTCCAGCGCCGGGGGAAGCGGGGTTCCAAAATGTATACACCGAATGCCAGCAGGAGGCCACGGGGACGCGACGGAAGGGGTCGCCGACGTGGGTGGAGCCTGCCGGGTGGGGACTGGGCTAGGAGAGAAGCTCTGCTATGCTGTCCTGGACAGTTGTTCCCTCCTGTGTGTCTGGTGAAAAGCCAAGAGACAGAAGAAGCTCCAGGAACAAGAGAGCGGCTCCGGTGCCCAAAGTCAGAGGCAAAGCTTCCACCGCTAGGGGCCACTGTTGGATAGGAATAGTTCCTTCCTGACGCTTGCTGGGGGCCAGAGGGCTGAGTTCTAAGGCAGGGGGAGGGGCAGGGCCCCTTGCAGAAGGGGCTGTGGGGGAAGGGACCCGTGGGCCAGCTCTGGGGCTGCTGGGAGAGCCCCCCTCTCCATGCCATAGCTCACCTGGCCCAGGCCAAGGGTCTGGGTTGGGCCAGGCTGCCAGACCCGTCTGAAGAGGGGGTTTCCTCACCAACCAAAGTCCCTGAGGCCTCCTCCAGCGGGGGGCCTAGCTAGGGCCGGCCGGCGTTGCCCTGCAGGTCTCTCCCACGGCAATGGTCACAGACATGCTGTCTCCCATCGCCGTCACCTCCACCTTATGTCAGGGGAACCCCGGCCTTTCCCACCGGTGGCCTGCGGGCTTCGGCCTGGGCTCCCGGCCAGGCCTGCAGAGGCCTGTCTCCCGGAGAGGACAGGCCCAGGGTCTTCCCTCTCCCTTGTCAATGACCTCTCTTTCTCTGCCTTTCTTTTCTGGGACGAGAGGGGCCCCAGAGCACCCCGACGACTCTGAGCAAGGAGCCTGCCCTTCCTCCTCTCGCCCTCCTTTTTGGGACCGTACCGACCAACGAGCGTTTCTCTCGGCTCTGGGGCCGCGGGACGCAAAACGAAACTGCTTACCTATTGGGTGGTGAGACACTTGCGTGGAAATCATTTCTGCTCACTTGAGGCAGGCACTGCGGTCAAGTGGGCTTACAGGTCCAGGTGTTCCATGGACCGGGTATACTCTAAGCGGCCATCGTGACCGTCCAAAGCGGACGTATGGGTGGTCTGGGCAGTGACTCGAGTCGTACCCATCCGTTTTTGGGGGAAAAAAAGGGAGAACCCATCATCTTCAGCACATTTCCCTCTGCCACAGCACGCCACGCAACCAGGTGGTTTTCCTACTGATTGCCGTTCCAAGCTACCATAGCGGGCAATGCCGCAGGGATACTGTCCAGATTTCCAAACCAAAGCAGATAGGCCTTCTCGCTGAGGCGCAGCTGCCTGGTCGATCAAGCCCCAGGCCCTGGTGCTCCTGAGGGCTGCGGGGACACCCAGGACTACGCTGCTGATGGCAGGTGGCTCCGGGCCTCAGTGGCCTGCCAGTGGGCTCTACTTGGGAATCCGTGCTCTTGCACGGGGTACGGGGTGGGTGGGGGGAGTCGGTTGCAGGGGGGCCTCCCTACACATGCCTCTTCTTCCGTCACTTTGGCTGCGGCTGAGCCTGGCACTGGGTGCGTGCACGCTCGGGAGACAGGCTTCTGCATGTCTCTGGACAGGCCCCGTGCCAGCTGGGACCTGAGCCCCAGCGCAGGTGCACCACCTGCGCTCAGGTTCGTTGGACCGGCCCAAGTCAGCTGAGAGGGAGAGAACGTGGTCGTCACCCGCGGAGGGAAGCAAAAGTGCCGACACCTGCCAGCGGGAGAGCCGCATCCAACAGCCCTGTGGGATCTAAGCCCCCTCTCGCTCCATCCGCTGCCTCTGCCTGACCCCCTCCTTTCGGGGCGCCCAGACGGCGCCCGGGCTGGGGGTGGGGGACGGGGAGGGGCAAGCGCTAGGCCTCCCGCGCCGCCGCACACCGCTCTCTGAGGCCCGCAAAGCCGGGAGCAAAGCGCAGGCGCACCGGCCCGCTGGGCCGCCCACGCCCAGCGCCACTCACCCCGCCCCCGGCAGACTCGCCCCGACCCCGCCCCTCCTGGTTGCTCTGGAGACGGTGGCCACTGGCGGGAGGTGCCCAAGCCCGGGAGTGGGAAGACGGTTGCGATGGATTGGGGGGGAGGGGAGGCGTTTTCTGCACTCGGGAGTTGTCCCCAGTGGCAGTGCCGGGACAGAGGCGGCCAATAGGCATCCTGCCGAAACCCACCCGATGCACTTCGGGGAGCGCGTCCACTGCCAGGAAAACCTCCAGCGCCGGGGGAAGCGGGGTTCCAAAATGTATACACCGAATGCCAGCAGGAGGCCACGGGGACGCGACGGAAGGGGTCGCCGACGTGGGTGGAGCCTGCCGGGTGGGGACTGGGCTAGGAGAGAAGCTCTGCTATGCTGTCCTGGACAGTTGTTCCCTCCTGTGTGTCTGGTGAAAAGCCAAGAGACAGAAGAAGCTCCAGGAACAAGAGAGCGGCTCCGGTGCCCAAAGTCAGAGGCAAAGCTTCCACCGCTAGGGGCCACTGTTGGATAGGAATAGTTCCTTCCTGACGCTTGCTGGGGGCCAGAGGGCTGAGTTCTAAGGCAGGGGGAGGGGCAGGGCCCCTTGCAGAAGGGGCTGTGGGGGAAGGGACCCGTGGGCCAGCTCTGGGGCTGCTGGGAGAGCCCCCCTCTCCATGCCATAGCTCACCTGGCCCAGGCCAAGGGTCTGGGTTGGGCCAGGCTGCCAGACCCGTCTGAAGAGGGGGTTTCCTCGCCAACCAAAGTCCCCGAGGCCTCCTCCAGCGGGGGGCCTAGCTAGGGCCGGCCGGCGTTGCCCTGCAGGTCTCTCCCACGGCAATGGTCACAGACATGCTGTCTCCCATCGCCGTCACCTCCACCTTATGTCAGGGGAACCCCGGCCTTTCCCACCGGTGGCCTGCGGGCTTCGGCCTGGGCTCCCGGCCAGGCCTGCAGAGGCCTGTCTCCCGGAGAGGACAGGCCCAGGGTCTTCCCTCTCCCTTGTCAATGACCTCTCTTTCTCTGCCTTTCTTTTCTGGGACGAGAGGGGCCCCAGAGCACCCCGACGACTCTGAGCAAGGAGCCTGCCCTTCCTCCTCTCGCCCTCCTTTTTGGGACCGTACCGACCAACGAGCGTTTCTCTCGGCTCTGGGGCCGCGGGACGCAAAACGAAACTGCTTACCTATTGGGTGGTGAGACACTTGCGTGGAAATCATTTCTGCTCACTTGAGGCAGGCACTGCGGTCAAGTGGGCTTACAGGTCCAGGTGTTCCATGGACCGGGTATACTCTAAGCGGCCATCGTGACCGTCCAAAGCGGACGTATGGGTGGTCTGGCCAGTGACTCGAGTCGTACCCATCCGTTTTTGGGGGAAAAAAAGGGAGAACCCATCATCTTCAGCACATTTCCCTCTGCCACAGCACGCCACGCAACCAGGTGGTTTTCCTACTGATTGCCGTTCCAAGCTACCATAGCGGGCAATGCCGCAGGGATACTGTCCAGATTTCCAAACCAAAGCAGATAGGCCTTCTCGCTGAGGCGCAGCTGCCTGGTCGATCAAGCCCCAGGCCCTGGTGCTCCTGAGGGCTGCGGGGACACCCAGGACTACGCTGCTGATGGCAGGTGGCTCCGGGCCTCAGTGGCCTGCCAGTGGGCTCTACTTGGGAATCCGTGCTCTTGCACGGGGTACGGGGTGGGTGGGGGGAGTCGGTTGCAGGGGGGCCTCCCTACACATGCCTCTTCTTCCGTCACTTTGGCTGCGGCTGAGCCTGGCACTGGGTGCGTGCACGCTCGGGAGACAGGCTTCTGCATGTCTCTGGACAGGCCCCGTGCCAGCTGGGACCTGAGCCCCAGCGCAGGTGCACCACCTGCGCTCAGGTTCGTTGGACCGGCCCAAGTCAGCTGAGAGGGAGAGAACGTGGTCGTCACCCGCGGAGGGAAGCAAAAGTGCCGACACCTGCCAGCGGGAGAGCCGCATCCAACAGCCCTGTGGGATCTAAGCCCCCTCTCGCTCCATCCGCTGCCTCTGCCTGACCCCCTCCTTTCGGGGCGCCCAGACGGCGCCCGGCTGGGGGTGGGGGACGGGGAGGGGCAAGCGCTAGGCCTCCCGCGCCGCCGCACACCGCTCTCTGAGGCCCGCAAAGCCGGGAGCAAAGCGCAGGCGCACCGGCCCGCTGGGCCGCCCACGCCCAGCGCCACTCACCCCGCCCCCGGCAGACTCGCCCCGACCCCGCCCCTCCTGGTTGCTCTGGAGACGGTGGCCACTGGCGGGAGGTGCCCAAGCCCGGGAGTGGGAAGACGGTTGCGATGGATTGGGGGGGAGGGGAGGCGTTTTCTGCACTCGGGAGTTGTCCCCAGTGGCAGTGCCGGGACAGAGGCGGCCAATAGGCATCCTGCCGAAACCCACCCGATGCACTTCGGGGAGCGCGTCCACTGCCAGGAAAACCTCCAGCGCCGGGGGAAGCGGGGTTCCAAAATGTATACACCGAATGCCAGCAGGAGGCCACGGGGACGCGACGGAAGGGGTCGCCGACGTGGGTGGAGCCTGCCGGGTGGGGACTGGGCTAGGAGAGAAGCTCTGCTATGCTGTCCTGGACAGTTGTTCCCTCCTGTGTGTCTGGTGAAAAGCCAAGAGACAGAAGAAGCTCCAGGAACAAGAGAGCGGCTCCGGTGCCCAAAGTCAGAGGCAAAGCTTCCACCGCTAGGGGCCACTGTTGGATAGGAATAGTTCCTTCCTGACGCTTGCTGGGGGCCAGAGGGCTGAGTTCTAAGGCAGGGGGAGGGGCAGGGCCCCTTGCAGAAGGGGCTGTGGGGGAAGGGACCCGTGGGCCAGCTCTGGGGCTGCTGGGAGAGCCCCCCTCTCCATGCCATAGCTCACCTGGCCCAGGCCAAGGGTCTGGGTTGGGCCAGGCTGCCAGACCCGTCTGAAGAGGGGGTTTCCTCGCCAACCAAAGTCCCCGAGGCCTCCTCCAGCGGGGGGCCTAGCTAGGGCCGGCCGGCGTTGCCCTGCAGGTCTCTCCCACGGCAATGGTCACAGACATGCTGTCTCCCATCGCCGTCACCTCCACCTTATGTCAGGGGAACCCCGGCCTTTCCCACCGGTGGCCTGCGGGCTTCGGCCTGGGCGCCTGGCCAGGCCTGCAGAGGCCTGTCTCCCGGAGAGGACAGGCCCAGGGTCTTCCCTCTCCCTTGTCAATGACCTCTCTTCCTCTGCCTTTCTTTTCTGGGACGAGAGGGGCCCCAGAGCACCCCGACGACTCTGAGCAAGGAGCCTGCCCTTCCTCCTCTCGCCCTCCTTTTTGGGACCGTACCGACCAACGAGCGTTTCTCTCGGCTCTGGGGCCGCGGGACGCAAAACGAAACTGCTTACCTATTGGGTGGTGAGACACTTGCGTGGAAATCATTTCTGCTCACTTGAGGCAGGCACTGCGGTCAAGTGGGCTTACAGGTCCAGGTGTTCCATGGACCGGGTATACTCTAAGCGGCCATCGTGACCGTCCAAAGCGGACGTATGGGTGGTCTGGCCAGTGACTCGAGTCGTACCCATCCGTTTTTGGGGGAAAAAAAGGGAGAACCCATCATCTTCAGCACATTTCCCTCTGCCACAGCACGCCACGCAACCAGGTGGTTTTCCTACTGATTGCCGTTCCAAGCTACCATAGCGGGCAATGCCGCAGGGATACTGTCCAGATTTTCAAACCAAAGCAGATAGGCCTTCTCGCTGAGGCGCAGCTGCCTGGTCGATCAAGCCCCAGGCCCTGGTGCTCCTGAGGGCTGCGGGGACACCCAGGACTACGCTGCTGATGGCAGGTGGCTCCGGGCCTCAGTGGCCTGCCAGTGGGCTCTACTTGGGAATCCGTGCTCTTGCACGGGGTACGGGGTGGGTGGGGGGAGTCGGTTGCAGGGGGGCCTCCCTACACATGCCTCTTCTTCCGTCACTTTGGCTGCGGCTGAGCCTGGCACTGGGTGCGTGCACGCTCGGGAGACAGGCTTCTGCATGTCTCTGGACAGGCCCCGTGCCAGCTGGGACCTGAGCCCCAGCGCAGGTGCACCACCTGCGCTCAGGTTCGTTGGACCGGCCCAGGTCAGCTGAGAGGGAGGAGAACGTGGTCGTCACCCGCGGAGGGAAGCAAAAGTGCCGACACCTGCCAGCGGGAGAGCCGCATCCAACAGCCCTGTGGGATCTAAGCCCCCTCTCGCTCCATCCGCTGCCTCCGCCTGACCCCCCTCCTTTCGGGGCGCCCAGACGGCGCCCGGGCTGGGGGTGGGGGACGGGGAGGGGCAAGCGCTAGGCCTCCCGCGCCGCCGCACACCGCTCTCTGAGGCCCGCAAAGCCGGGAGCAAAGCGCAGGCGCCCCGGCCCGCTGGGCCGCCCACGCCCAGCGCCACTCACCCCGCCCCCGGCAGACTCGCCCCGACCCCGCCCCTCCTGGTTGCTCTGGAGACGGTGGCCACTGGCGGGAGGTGCTCAAGCCCGGGAGTGGGAAGACGGTTGTGATGGACTGGGGGGGAGGGGAGGCGTTTTCTGCACTCGGGAGTTGTCCCCAGTGGCAGTGCCGGGACAGAGGCGGCCAATAGGCATCCTGCCGAAACCCACCCGATGCACTTCGGGGAGCGCGTCCACTGCCAGGAAAACCTCCAGCGCAGGGGGAAGCGGGGTTCCAAAATGTATACTCCGAATGCCAGCAGGAGGCCACAGGGACGCGACGGAAGGGGTCGCCGACGTGGGTGGAGCCTGCCGGGTGGGGACTGGGCTAGGAGAGAAGCTCTGCTATGCTGTCCTGGACAGTTGTTCCCTCCTGTGAGTCTGGTGAAAAGCCAAGAGACAGAAGAAGCTCCAGGAACAAGAGAGCGGCTCCGGTGCCCAAAGTCAGAGGCAAAGCTTCCACCGCTAGGGGCCACTGTTGGATAGGAATAGTTCCTTCCTGACGCTTGCTGGGGGCCAGAGGGCTGAGTTCTAAGGCAGGGGGAGGGGCAGGGCCCCTTGCAGAAGGGGCTGTGGGGGAAGGGACCCGTGGGCCAGCTCTGGGGCTGCTGGGAGAGCCCCCCTCTCAATGCCATAGCTCACCTGGCCCAGGCCAATGGTCTGGGTTGGACCAGGCTGCCAGACCCGTCTGAAGAGGGGGTTTCCTCGCCAACCAAAGTCCCCGAGGCCTCCTCCAGCGGGGGGCCTAGCTAGGGCCGGCCGGCGTTGCCCTGCAGGTCTCTCCCACGGCAATGGTCACAGACATGCTGTCTCCCATCGCCGTCACCTCCACCTTATGTCAGGGGAACCCCGGCCTTTCCCACCGGTGGCCTGCGGGCTTCGGCCTGGGCTCCCGGCCAGGCCTGCAGAGGCCTGTCTCCCGGAGAGGACAGGCCCAGGGTCTTCCCTCTCCCTTGTCAATGACCTCTCTTTCTCTGTCTTTCTTTTCTGGGACGAGAGGGGCCCCAGAGCACCCCGACGACTCTGAGCAAGGAGCCTGCCCTTCCTCCTCTCGCCCTCCTTTATGGGACCGTACCGACCAACGAGCGTTTCTCTCGGCTCTGGGGCCGCGGGACGCAAAACGAAACTGCTTACCTATTGGGGTGGTGAGACACTTGCGTGGAAATCATTTCTGCTCACTTGAGACAGGCACTGCGGTCAAGTGGGCTTACAGGTCCAGGTGTTCCATGGACCGGGTATACTCTAAGCGGCCATCGTGACCGTCCAAAGCGGACGTATGGGTGGTCTGGGCAGTGACTCGAGTCGTACCCATCCGTTTTTGGGGGAAAAAAAGGGAGAACCCATCATCTTCAGCACATTTCCCTCTGCCACAGCACGCCACGCAACCAGGTGGTTTTCCTACTGATTGCCGTTCCAAGCTACCATAGCGGGCAATGCCGCAGGGATACTGTCCAGATTTCCAAACCAAAGCAGATAGGCCTTCTCGCCGAGGCGCAGCTGCCTGGTCGATCAAGCCCCAGGCCCTGGTGCTCCTGAGGGCTGCGGGGACACCCAGGACTACGCTGCTGATGGCAGGTGGCTCCGGGCCTCAGTGGCCTGCCAGTGGGCTCTACTTGGGAATCCGTGCTCTTGCACGGGGTACGGGGTGGGTGGGGGGAGTCGGTTGCAGGGGGGCCTCCCTACACATGCCTCTTCTTCCGTCACTTTGGCTGCGGCTGAGCCTGGCACTGGGTGCGTGCACGCTCGGGAGACAGGCTTCTGCATGTCTCTGGACAGGCCCCGTGCCAGCTGGGACCTGAGCCCCAGCGCAGGTGCACCACCTGCGCTCAGGTTCGTTGGACCGGCCCAGGTCAGCTGAGAGGGAGGAGAACGTGGTCGTCACCCGCGGAGGGAAGCAAAAGTGCCGACACCTGCCAGCGGGAGAGCCGCATCCAACAGCCCTGTGGGATCTAAGCCCCCTCTCGCTCCATCCGCTGCCTCCGCCTGACCCCCTCCTTTCGGGGCGCCCAGACGGCGCCCGGGCTGGGGGTGGGGGAGGGGGAGGGGCAAGCGCTAGGCCTCCCGCGCCGCCGCACACCGCTCTCTGAGGCCCGCAAAGCCGGGAGCAAAGCGCAGGCGCCCCGGCCCGCTGGGCCGCCCACGCCCAGCGCCACTCACCCCGCCCCCCGGCAGACTCGCCCCGACCCCGCCCCTCCTGGTTGCTCTGGAGACGGTGGCCACTGGCGGGAGGTGCCCAAGCCCGGGAGTGGGAAGGCGGTTGCGATGGACTGGGGGGGAGGGGAGGCGTTTTCTGCACTCGGGAGTTGTCCCCAGTGGCAGTGCCGGGACAGAGGCGGCCAATTAGGCATCCTGCCGAAACCCACCCGATGCACTTCGGGGAGCGCGTCCACTGCCAGGAAAACCTCCAGCGCCGGGGGAAGCGGGGTTCCAAAATGTATACACCGAATGCCAGCAGGAGGCCACGGGGACGCGACGGAAGGGGTCGCCGACGTGGGTGGAGCCTGCCGGGTGGGGACTGGGCTAGGAGAGAAGCTCTGCTATGCTGTCCTGGACAGTTGTTCCCTCCTGTGTGTCTGGTGAAAAGCCAAGAGACAGAAGAAGCTCCAGGAACAAGAGAGCGGCTCCGGTGCCCAAAGTCAGAGGCAAAGCTTCCACCGCTAGGGGCCACTGTTGGATAGGAATAGTTCCTTCCTGACGCTTGCTGGGGGCCAGAGGGCTGAGTTCTAAGGCAGGGGGAGGGGCAGGGCCCCTTGCAGAAGGGGCTGTGGGGGAAGGGACCCGTGGGCCAGCTCTGGGGCTGCTGGGAGAGCCCCCCTCTCCATGCCATAGCTCACCTGGCCCAGGCCAAGGGTCTGGGTTGGGCCAGGCTGCCAGACCCGTCTGAAGAGGGGGTTTCCTCGCCAACCAAAGTCCCCGAGGCCTCCTCCAGCGGGGGGCCTAGCTAGGGCCGGCCGGCGTTGCCCTGCAGGTCTCTCCCACGGCAATGGTCACAGACATGCTGTCTCCCATCGCCGTCACCTCCACCTTATGTCAGGGGAACCCCGGCCTTTCCCACCGGTGGCCTGCGGGCTTCGGCCTGGGCTCCCGGCCAGGCCTGCAGAGGCCTGTCTCCCGGAGAGGACAGGCCCAGGGTCTTCCCTCTCCCTTGTCAATGACCTCTCTTCCTCTGCCTTTCTTTTCTGGGACGAGAGGGGCCCCAGAGCACCCCGACGACTCTGAGCAAGGAGCCTGCCCTTCCTCCTCTCGCCCTCCTTTTTGGGACCGTACCGACCAACGAGCGTTTCTCTCGGCTCTGGGGCCGCGGGACGCAAAACGAAACTGCTTACCTATTGGGTGGTGAGACACTTGCGTGGATATCATTTCTGCTCACTTGAGGCAGGCACTGCGGTCAAGTGGGCTTACAGGTCCAGGTGTTCCATGGACCGGGTATATTCTAAGCGGCCATCGTGACCGTCCAAAGCGGACGTATGGGTGGTCTGGACAGTGACTCGAGTCGTACCCAGCCGTTTTTTGGGGAAAAAAAGGGAGAACCCATCATCTTCAGCACATTTCCCTCTACCACAGCACGCCACGCAACCAGGTGGTTTTCCTACTGATGGCCGTTCCAAGCTACCATAGCGGGCAATGCCGCAGGGATACTGTCCAGATTTCCAAACCAAAGCAGATAGGCCTTCTCGCCGAGGCGCAGCTGCCTGGTCGATCAAGCCCCAGGCCCTGGTGCTCCTGAGGGCTGCGGGGACACCCAGGACTACGCTGCTGATGGCAGGTGGCTCCGGGCCTCAGTGGCCTGCCAGTGGGCTCTACTTGGGAATCCGTGCTCTTGCACGGGGTACGGGGTGGGTGGGGGGAGTCGGTTGCAGGGGGGCCTCCCTACACATGCCTCTTCTTCCGTCACTTTGGCTGCGGCTGAGCCTGGCACTGGGTGCGTGCACGCTCGGGAGACAGGCTTCTGCATGTCTCTGGACAGGCCCCGTGCCAGCTGGGACCTGAGCCCCAGCGCAGGTGCACCACCTGCGCTCAGGTTCGTTGGACCGGCCCAGGTCAGCTGAGAGGGAGGAGAACGTGGTCGTCACCCGCGGAGGGAAGCAAAAGTGCCGACACCTGCCAGCGGGAGAGCCGCATCCAACAGCCCTGTGGGATCTAAGCCCCCTCTCGCTCCATCCGCTGCCTCCGCCTGACCCCCTCCTTTCGGGGCGCCCAGACGGCGCCCGGGCTGGGGGTGGGGGACGGGGAGGGGCAAGCGCTAGGCCTCCCGCGCCGCCGCACACCGCTCTCTGAGGCCCGCAAAGCCGGGAGCAAAGCGCAGGCGCCCCGGCCCGCTGGGCCGCCCACGCCCAGCGCCACTCACCCCGCCCCCGGCAGACTCGCCCTGACCCCGCCCCTCCTGGTTGCTCTGGAGACGGTGGCCACTGGCGGGAGGTGCCCAAGCCCGGGAGTGGGAAGACGGTTGCGATGGACTGGGGGGGAGGGGAGGCGTTTTCTGCACTCGGGAGTTGTCCCCAGTGGCAGTGCCGGGACAGAGGCGGCCAATAGGCATCCTGCCGAAACCCACCCGATGCACTTCGGGGAGCGCGTCCACTGCCAGGAAAACCTCCAGCGCCGGGGGAAGCGGGGTTCCAAAATGTATACACCGAATGCCAGCAGGAGGCCACGGGGACGCGACGGAAGGGGTCGCCGACGTGGGTGGAGCCTGCCGGGTGGGGACTGGGCTAGGAGAGAAGCTCTGCTATGCTGTCCTGGACAGTTGTTCCCTCCTGTGTGTCTGGTGAAAAGCCAAGAGACAGAAGAAGCTCCAGGAACAAGAGAGCGGCTCCGGTGCCCAAAGTCAGAGGCAAAGCTTCCACCGCTAGGGGCCACTGTTGGATAGGAATAGTTCCTTCCTGACGCTTGCTGGGGGCCAGAGGGCTGAGTTCTAAGGCAGGGGGAGGGGCAGGGCCCCTTGCAGAAGGGGCTGTGGGGGAAGGGACCCGTGGGCCAGCTCTGGGGCTGCTGGGAGAGCCCCCCTCTCCATGCCATAGCTCACCTGGCCCAGGCCAAGGGTCTGGGTTGGGCCAGGCTGCCAGACCCGTCTGAAGAGGGGGTTTCCTCGCCAACCAAAGTCCCCGAGGCCTCCTCCAGCGGGGGGCCTAGCTAGGGCCGGCCGGCGTTGCCCTGCAGGTCTCTCCCACGGCAATGGTCACAGACATGCTGTCTCCCATCGCCGTCACCTCCACCTTATGTCAGGGGAACCCCGGCCTTTCCCACCGGTGGCCTGCGGGCTTCGGCCTGGGCTCCCGGCCAGGCCTGCAGAGGCCTGTCTCCCGGAGAGGACAGGCCCAGGGTCTTCCCTCTCCCTTGTCAATGACCTCTCTTCCTCTGCCTTTCTTTTCTGGGACGAGAGGGGCCCCAGAGCACCCCGACGACTCTGAGCAAGGAGCCTGCCCTTCCTCCTCTCGCCCTCCTTTTTGGGACCGTACCGACCAACGAGAGTTTCTCTCGGCTCTGGGGCCGCGGGACGCAAAACGAAACTGCTTACCTATTGGGTGGTGAGACACTTGCGTGGAAATCATTTCTGCTCACTTGAGGCAGGCACTGCGGTCAAGTGGGCTTACAGGTCCAGGTGTTCCATGGACCGGGTATACTCTAAGCGGCCATCGTGACCGTCCAAAGCAGACGTATGGGTGGTCTGGGCAGTGACTCGAGTCGTACCCATCCGTTTTTGGGGGAAAAAAAGGGAGAACCCATCATCTTCAGCACATTTCCCTCTGCCACAGCACGCCACGCAACCAGGTGGTTTTCCTACTGATTGCCGTTCCAAGCTACCATAGCGGGCAATGCCGCAGGGATACTGTCCAGATTTCCAAACCAAAGCAGATAGGCCTTCTCGCCGAGGCGCAGCTGCCTGGTCGATCAAGCCCCAGGCCCTGGTGCTCCTGAGGGCTGCGGGGACACCCAGGACTACGCTGCTGATGGCAGGTGGCTCCGGGCCTCAGTGGCCTGCCAGTGGGCTCTACTTGGGAATCCGTGCTCTTGCACGGGGTACGGGGTGGGTGGGGGGAGTCGGTTGCAGGGGGGCCTCCCTACACATGCCTCTTCTTCCGTCACTTTGGCTGCGGCTGAGCCTGGCACTGGGTGCGTGCACGCTCGGGAGACAGGCTTCTGCATGTCTCTGGACAGGCCCCGTGCCAGCTGGGACCTGAGCCCCAGCGCAGGTGCACCACCTGCGCTCAGGTTCGTTGGACCGGCCCAGGTCAGCTGAGAGGGAGGAGAACGTGGTCGTCACCCGCGGAGGGAAGCAAAAGTGCCGACACCTGCCAGCGGGAGAGCCGCATCCAACAGCCCTGTGGGATCTAAGGCCCCTCTCGCTCCATCCGCTGCCTCCGCCTGACCCCCTCCTTTCGGGGCGCCCAGACGGCGCCCGGGCTGGGGGTGGGGGACGGGGAGGGGCAAGCGCTAGGCCTCCCGCGCCGCCGCACACCGCTCTCTGAGGCCCGCAAAGCCGGGAGCAAAGCGCAGGCGCCCCGGCCCGCTGGGCCGCCCACGCCCAGCGCCACTCACCCCGCCCCCGGCAGACTCGCCCTGACCCCGCCCCTCCTGGTTGCTCTGGAGACGGTGGCCACTGGCGGGAGGTGCCCAAGCCCGGGAGTGGGAAGACGGTTGCGATGGACTGGGGGGGAGGGGAGGCGTTTTCTGCACTCGGGAGTTGTCCCCAGTGGCAGTGCCGGGACAGAGGCGGCCAATAGGCATCCTGCCGAAACCCACCCGATGCACTTCGGGGAGCGCGTCCACTGCCAGGAAAACCTCCAGCGCCGGGGGAAGCGGGGTTCCAAAATGTATATACCGAATGCCAGCAGGAGGCCACGGGGACGCGACGGAAGGGGTCGCCGACGTGGGTGGAGCCTGCCGGGTGGGGACTGGGCTAGGAGAGAAGCTCTGCTATGCTGTCCTGGACAGTTGTTCCCTCCTGTGTGTCTGGTGAAAAGCCAAGAGACAGAAGAAGCTCCAGGAACAAGAGAGCGGCTCCGGTGCCCAAAGTCAGAGGCAAAGCTTCCACCGCTAGGGGCCACTGTTGGATAGGAATAGTTCCTTCCTGACGCTTGCTGGGGGCCAGAGGGCTGAGTTCTAAGGCAGGGGGAGGGGCAGGGCCCCTTGCAGAAGGGGCTGTGGGGGAAGGGACCCGTGGGCCAGCTCTGGGGCTGCTGGGAGAGCCCCCCTCTCCATGCCATAGCTCACCTGGCCCAGGCCAAGGGTCTGGGTTGGGCCAGGCTGCCAGACCCGTCTGAAGAGGGGGTTTCCTCGCCAACCAAAGTCCCCGAGGCCTCCTCCAGCGGGGGGCCTAGCTAGGGCCGGCCGGCGTTGCCCTGCAGGTCTCTCCCACGGCAATGGTCACAGACATGCTGTCTCCCATCGCCGTCACCTCCACCTTATGTCAGGGGAACCCCGGCCTTTCCCACCGGTGGCCTGCGGGCTTCGGCCTGGGCTCCCGGCCAGGCCTGCAGAGGCCTGTCTCCCGGAGAGGACAGGCCCAGGGTCTTCCCTCTCCCTTGTCAATGACCTCTCTTTCTCTGCCTTTCTTTTCTGGGACGAGAGGGGCCCCAGAGCACCCCGACGACTCTGAGCAAGGAGCCTGCCCTTCCTCCTCTCGCCCTCCTTTTTGGGACCGTACCGACCAACGAGCGTTTCTCTCGGCTCTGGGGCCGCGGGACGCAAAACGAAACTGCTTACCTATTGGGTGGTGAGACACTTGCGTGGAAATCATTTCTGCTCACTTGAGGCAGGCACTGCGGTCAAGTGGGCTTACAGGTCCAGGTGTTCCATGGACCGGGTATACTCTAAGCGGCCATCGTGACCGTCCAAAGCGGACGTATGGGTGGTCTGGGCAGTGACTCGAGTCGTACCCATCCGTTTTTGGGGGAAAAAAAGGGAGAACCCATCATCTTCAGCACATTTCCCTCTGCCACAGCACGCCACGCAACCAGGTGGTTTTCCTACTGATTGCCGTTCCAAGCTACCATAGCGGGCAATGCCGCAGGGATACTGTCCAGATTTCCAAACCAAAGCAGATAGGCCTTCTCGCCGAGGCGCAGCTGCCTGGTCGATCAAGCCCCAGGCCCTGGTGCTCCTGAGGGCTGCGGGGACACCCAGGACTACGCTGCTGATGGCAGGTGGCTCCGGGCCTCAGTGGCCTGCCAGTGGGCTCTACTTGGGAATCCGTGCTCTTGCACGGGGTACGGGGTGGGTGGGGGGAGTCGGTTGCAGGGGGGCCTCCCTACACATGCCTCTTCTTCCGTCACTTTGGCTGCGGCTGAGCCTGGCACTGGGTGCGTGCACGCTCGGGAGACAGGCTTCTGCATGTCTCTGGACAGGCCCCGTGCCAGCTGGGACCTGAGCCCCAGCGCAGGTGCACCACCTGCGCTCAGGTTCGTTGGACCGGCCCAGGTCAGCTGAGAGGGAGGAGAACGTGGTCGTCACCCGCGGAGGGAAGCAAAAGTGCCGACACCTGCCAGCGGGAGAGCCGCATCCAACAGCCCTGTGGGATCTAAGCCCCCTCTCGCTCCATCCGCTGCCTCCGCCTGACCCCCTCCTTTCGGGGCGCCCAGACGGCGCCCGGGCTGGGGGTGGGGGAGGGGGAGGGGCAAGCGCTAGGCCTCCCGCGCCGCCGCACACCGCTCTCTGAGGCCCGCAAAGCCGGGAGCAAAGCGCAGGCGCCCCGGCCCGCTGGGCCGCCCACGCCCAGCGCCACTCACCCCGCCCCCGGCAGACTCGCCCCGACCCCGCCCCTCCTGGTTGCTCTGGAGACGGTGGCCACTGGCGGGAGGTGCCCAAGCCCGGGAGTGGGAAGACGGTTGCGATGGACTGGGGGGGAGGGGAGGCGTTTTCTGCACTCGGGAGTTGTCCCCAGTGGCAGTGCCGGGACAGAGGCGGCCAATAGGCATCCTGCCGAAACCCACCCGATGCACTTCGGGGAGCGCGTCCACTGCCAGGAAAACCTCCAGCGCCGGGGGAAGCGGGGTTCCAAAATGTATACACCGAATGCCAGCAGGAGGCCACGGGGACGCGACGGAAGGGGTCGCCGACGTGGGTGGAGCCTGCCGGGTGGGGACTGGGCTAGGAGAGAAGCTCTGCTATGCTGTCCTGGACAGTTGTTCCCTCCTGTGAGTCTGGTGAAAAGCCAAGAGACAGAAGAAGCTCCAGGAACAAGAGAGCGGCTCCGGTGCCCAAAGTCAGAGGCAAAGCTTCCACCGCTAGGGGCCACTGTTGGATAGGAATAGTTCCTTCCTGACGCTTGCTGGGGGCCAGAGGGCTGAGTTCTAAGGCAGGGGGAGGGGCAGGGCCCCTTGCAGAAGGGGCTGTGGGGGAAGGGACCCGTGGGCCAGCTCTGGGGCTGCTGGGAGAGCCCCCCTCTCAATGCCATAGCTCACCTGGCCCAGGCCAAGGGTCTGGGTTGGACCAGGCTGCCAGACCCGTCTGAAGAGGGGGTTTCCTCGCCAACCAAAGTCCCCGAGGCCTCCTCCAGCGGGGGGCCTAGCTAGGGCCGGCCGGCGTTGCCCTGCAGGTCTCTCCCACGGCAATGGTCACAGACATGCTGTCTCCCATCGCCGTCACCTCCACCTTATGTCAGGGGAACCCCGGCCTTTCCCACCGGTGGCCTGCGGGCTTCGGCCTGGGCTCCCGGCCAGGCCTGCAGAGGCCTGTCTCCCGGAGAGGACAGGCCCAGGGTCTTCCCTCTCCCTTGTCAATGACCTCTCTTTCTCTGTCTTTCTTTTCTGGGACGAGAGGGGCCCCAGAGCACCCCGACGACTCTGAGCAAGGAGCCTGCCCTTCCTCCTCTCGCCCTCCTTTATGGGACCGTACCGACCAACGAGCGTTTCTCTCGGCTCTGGGGCCGCGGGACGCAAAATGAAACTGCTTACCTATTGGGTGGTGAGACACTTGCGTGGAAATCATTTCTGCTCACTTGAGGCAGGCACTGCGGTCAAGTGGGCTTACAGGTCCAGGTGTTCCATGGACCGGGTATACTCTAAGCGGCCATCGTGACCGTCCAAAGCGGACGTATGGGTGGTCTGGGCAGTGACTCGAGTCGTACCCATCCGTTTTTGGGGGAAAAAAAGGGAGAACCCATCATCTTCAGCACATTTCCCTCTGCCACAGCACGCCACGCAACCAGGTGGTTTTCCTACTGATTGCCGTTCCAAGCTACCATAGCGGGCAATGCCGCAGGGATACTGTCCAGATTTCCAAACCAAAGCAGATAGGCCTTCTCGCCGAGGCGCAGCTGCCTGGTCGATCAAGCCCCAGGCCCTGGTGCTCCTGAGGGCTGCGGGGACACCCAGGACTACGCTGCTGATGGCAGGTGGCTCCGGGCCTCAGTGGCCTGCCAGTGGGCTCTACTTGGGAATCCGTGCTCTTGCACGGGGTACGGGGTGGGTGGGGGGAGTCGGTTGCAGGGGGGCCTCCCTACACATGCCTCTTCTTCCGTCACTTTGGCTGCGGCTGAGCCTGGCACTGGGTGCGTGCACGCTCGGGAGACAGGCTTCTGCATGTCTCTGGACAGGCCCCGTGCCAGCTGGGACCTGAGCCCCAGCGCAGGTGCACCACCTGCGCTCAGGTTCGTTGGACCGGCCCAGGTCAGCTGAGAGGGAGGAGAACGTGGTCGTCACCCGCGGAGGGAAGCAAAAGTGCCGACACCTGCCAGCGGGAGAGCCGCATCCAACAGCCCTGTGGGATCTAAGCCCCCTCTCGCTCCATCCGCTGCCTCCGCCTGACCCCCTCCTTTCGGGGCGCCCAGACGGCGCCCGGGCTGGGGGTGGGGGAGGGGGAGGGGCAAGCGCTAGGCCTCCCGCGCCGCCGCACACCGCTCTCTGAGGCCCGCAAAGCCGGGAGCAAAGCGCAGGCGCCCCGGCCCGCTGGGCCGCCCACGCCCAGCGCCACTCACCCCGCCCCCGGCAGACTCGCCCCGACCCCGCCCCTCCTGGTTGCTCTGGAGACGGTGGCCACTGGCGGGAGGTGCCCAAGCCCGGGAGTGGGAAGACGGTTGCGATGGACTGGGGGGGAGGGGAGGCGTTTTCTGCACTCGGGAGTTGTCCCCAGTGGCAGTGCCGGGACAGAGGCGGCCAATAGGCATCCTGCCGAAACCCACCCGATGCACTTCGGGGAGCGCGTCCACTGCCAGGAAAACCTCCAGCGCCGGGGGAAGCGGGGTTCCAAAATGTATACACCGAATGCCAGCAGGAGGCCACGGGGACGCGACGGAAGGGGTCGCCGACGTGGGTGGAGCCTGCCGGGTGGGGACTGGGCTAGGAGAGAAGCTCTGCTATGCTGTCCTGGACAGTTGTTCCCTCCTGTGAGTCTGGTGAAAAGCCAAGAGACAGAAGAAGCTCCAGGAACAAGAGAGCGGCTCCGGTGCCCAAAGTCAGAGGCACAGCTTCCACCGCTAGGGGCCACTGTTGGATAGGAATAGTTCCTTCCTGACGCTTGCTGGGGGCCAGAGGGCTGAGTTCTAAGGCAGGGGGAGGGGCAGGGCCCCTTGCAGAAGGGGCTGTGGGGGAAGGGACCCGTGGGCCAGCTCTGGGGCTGCTGGGAGAGCCCCCCTCTCAATGCCATAGCTCACCTGGCCCAGGCCAAGGGTCTGGGTTGGACCAGGCTGCCAGACCCGTCTGAAGAGGGGGTTTCCTCGCCAACCAAAGTCCCCGAGGCCTCCTCCAGCGGGGGGCCTAGCTAGGGCCGGCCGGCGTTGCCCTGCAGGTCTCTCCCACGGCAATGGTCACAGACATGCTGTCTCCCATCGCCGTCACCTCCACCTTATGTCAGGGGAACCCCGGCCTTTCCCACCGGTGGCCTGCGGGCTTCGGCCTGGGCTCCCGGCCAGGCCTGCAGAGGCCTGTCTCCCGGAGAGGACAGGCCCAGGGTCTTCCCTCTCCCTTGTCAATGACCTCTCTTTCTCTGTCTTTCTTTTCTGGGACGAGAGGGGCCCCAGAGCACCCCGACGACTCTGAGCAAGGAGCCTGCCCTTCCTCCTCTCGCCCTCCTTTATGGGACCGTACCGACCAACGAGCGTTTCTCTCGGCTCTGGGGCCGCGGGACGCAAAACGAAACTGCTTACCTATTGGGTGGTGAGACACTTGCGTGGAAATCATTTCTGCTCACTTGAGGCAGGCACTGCGGTCAAGTGGGCTTACAGGTCCAGGTGTTCCATGGACCGGGTATACTCTAAGCGGCCATCGTGACCGTCCAAAGCGGACGTATGGGTGGTCTGGGCAGTGACTCGAGTCGTACCCATCCGTTTTTGGGGGAAAAAAAGGGAGAACCCATCATCTTCAGCACATTTCCCTCTGCCACAGCACGCCACGCAACCAGGTGGTTTTCCTACTGATTGCCGTTCCAAGCTACCATAGCGGGCAATGCCGCAGGGATACTGTCCAGATTTCCAAACCAAAGCAGATAGGCCTTCTCGCCGAGGCGCAGCTGCCTGGTCGATCAAGCCCCAGGCCCTGGTGCTCCTGAGGGCTGCGGGGACACCCAGGACTACGCTGCTGATGGCAGGTGGCTCCGGGCCTCAGTGGCCTGCCAGTGGGCTCTACTTGGGAATCCGTGCTCTTGCACGGGGTACGGGGTGGGTGGGGGGAGTCGGTTGCAGGGGGGCCTCCCTACACATGCCTCTTCTTCCGTCACTTTGGCTGCGGCTGAGCCTGGCACTGGGTGCGTGCACGCTCGGGAGACAGGCTTCTGCATGTCTCTGGACAGGCCCCGTGCCAGCTGGGACCTGAGCCCCAGCACAGGTGCACCACCTGCGCTCAGGTTCGTTGGACCGGCCCAGGTCAGCTGAGAGGGAGGAGAACGTGGTCGTCACCCGCGGAGGGAAGCAAAAGTGCCGACACCTGCCAGCGGGAGAGCCGCATCCAACAGCCCTGTGGGATCTAAGCCCCCTCTCGCTCCATCCGCTGCCTCCGCCTGACCCCCTCCTTTCGGGGCGCCCAGACGGCGCCCGGGCTGGGGGTGGGGGAGGGGGAGGGGCAAGCGCTAGGCCTCCCGCGCCGCCGCACACCGCTCTCTGAGGCCCGCAAAGCCGGGAGCAAAGCGCAGGCGCCCCGGCCCGCTGGGCCGCCCACGCCCAGCGCCACTCACCCCGCCCCCGGCAGACTCGCCCCGACCCCGCCCCTCCTGGTTGCTCTGGAGACGGTGGCCACTGGCGGGAGGTGCCCAAGCCCGGGAGTGGGAAGGCGGTTGCGATGGACTGGGGGGGAGGGGAGGCGTTTTCTGCACTCGGGAGTTGTCCCCAGTGGCAGTGCCGGGACAGAGGCGGCCAATAGGCATCCTGCCGAAACCCACCCGATGCACTTCGGGGAGCGCGTCCACTGCCAGGAAAACCTCCAGCGCCGGGGGAAGCGGGGTTCCAAAATGTATACACCGAATGCCAGCAGGAGGCCACGGGGACGCGACGGAAGGGGTCGCCGACGTGGGTGGAGCCTGCCGGGTGGGGACTGGGCTAGGAGAGAAGCTCTGCTATGCTGTCCTGGACAGTTGTTCCCTCCTGTGTGTCTGGTGAAAAGCCAAGAGACAGAAGAAGCTCCAGGAACAAGAGAGCGGCTCCGGTGCCCAAAGTCAGAGGCAAAGCTTCCACCGCTAGGGGCCACTGTTGGATAGGAATAGTTCCTTCCTGACGCTTGCTGGGGGCCAGAGGGCTGAGTTCTAAGGCAGGGGGAGGGGCAGGGCCCCTTGCAGAAGGGGCTGTGGGGGAAGGGACCCGTGGGCCAGCTCTGGGGCTGCTGGGAGAGCCCCCCTCTCCATGCCATAGCTCACCTGGCCCAGGCCAAGGGTCTGGGTTGGGCCAGGCTGCCAGACCCGTCTGAAGAGGGGGTTTCCTCGCCAACCAAAGTCCCCGAGGCCTCCTCCAGCGGGGGGCCTAGCTAGGGCCGGCCGGCGTTGCCCTGCAGGTCTCTCCCACGGCAATGGTCACAGACATGCTGTCTCCCATCGCCGTCACCTCCACCTTATGTCAGGGGAACCCCGGCCTTTCCCACCGGTGGCCTGCGGGCTTCGGCCTGGGCTCCCGGCCAGGCCTGCAGAGGCCTGTCTCCCGGAGAGGACAGGCCCAGGGTCTTCCCTCTCCCTTGTCAATGACCTCTCTTCCTCTGCCTTTCTTTTCTGGGACGAGAGGGGCCCCAGAGCACCCCGACGACTCTGAGCAAGGAGCCTGCCCTTCCTCCTCTCGCCCTCCTTTTTGGGACCGTACCGACCAACGAGCGTTTCTCTCGGCTCTGGGGCCGCGGGACGCAAAACGAAACTGCTTACCTATTGGGTGGTGAGACACTTGCGTGGATATCATTTCTGCTCACTTGAGGCAGGCACTGCGGTCAAGTGGGCTTACAGGTCCAGGTGTTCCATGGACCGGGTATATTCTAAGCGGCCATCGTGACCGTCCAAAGCGGACGTATGGGTGGTCTGGACAGTGACTCGAGTCGTACCCAGCCGTTTTTTGGGGAAAAAAAGGGAGAACCCATCATCTTCAGCACATTTCCCTCTACCACAGCACGCCACGCAACCAGGTGGTTTTCCTACTGATGGCCGTTCCAAGCTACCATAGCGGGCAATGCCGCAGGGATACTGTCCAGATTTCCAAACCAAAGCAGATAGGCCTTCTCGCCGAGGCGCAGCTGCCTGGTCGATCAAGCCCCAGGCCCTGGTGCTCCTGAGGGCTGCGGGGACACCCAGGACTACGCTGCTGATGGCAGGTGGCTCCGGGCCTCAGTGGCCTGCCAGTGGGCTCTACTTGGGAATCCGTGCTCTTGCACGGGGTACGGGGTGGGTGGGGGGAGTCGGTTGCAGGGGGGCCTCCCTACACATGCCTCTTCTTCCGTCACTTTGGCTGCGGCTGAGCCTGGCACTGGGTGCGTGCACGCTCGGGAGACAGGCTTCTGCATGTCTCTGGACAGGCCCCGTGCCAGCTGGGACCTGAGCCCCAGCGCAGGTGCACCACCTGCGCTCAGGTTCGTTGGACCGGCCCAGGTCAGCTGAGAGGGAGGAGAACGTGGTCGTCACCCGCGGAGGGAAGCAAAAGTGCCGACACCTGCCAGCGGGAGAGCCGCATCCAACAGCCCTGTGGGATCTAAGCCCCCTCTCGCTCCATCCGCTGCCTCCGCCTGACCCCCTCCTTTCGGGGCGCCCAGACGGCGCCCGGGCTGGGGGTGGGGGACGGGGAGGGGCAAGCGCTAGGCCTCCCGCGCCGCCGCACACCGCTCTCTGAGGCCCGCAAAGCCGGGAGCAAAGCGCAGGCGCCCCGGCCCGCTGGGCCGCCCACGCCCAGCGCCACTCACCCCGCCCCCGGCAGACTCGCCCCGACCCCGCCCCTCCTGGTTGCTCTGGAGACGGTGGCCACTGGCGGGAGGTGCCCAAGCCCGGGAGTGGGAAGACGGTTGCGATGGACTGGGGGGGAGGGGAGGCGTTTTCTGCACTCGGGAGTTGTCCCCAGTGGCAGTGCCGGGACAGAGGCGGCCAATAGGCATCCTGCCGAAACCCACCCGATGCACTTCGGGGAGCGCGTCCACTGCCAGGAAAACCTCCAGCGCCGGGGGAAGCGGGGTTCCAAAATGTATACACCGAATGCCAGCAGGAGGCCACGGGGACGCGACGGAAGGGGTCGCCGACGTGGGTGGAGCCTGCCGGGTGGGGACTGGGCTAGGAGAGAAGCTCTGCTATGCTGTCCTGGACAGTTGTTCCCTCCTGTGTGTCTGGTGAAAAGCCAAGAGACAGAAGAAGCTCCAGGAACAAGAGAGCGGCTCCGGTGCCCAAAGTCAGAGGCAAAGCTTCCACCGCTAGGGGCCACTGTTGGATAGGAATAGTTCCTTCCTGACGCTTGCTGGGGGCCAGAGGGCTGAGTTCTAAGGCAGGGGGAGGGGCAGGGCCCCTTGCAGAAGGGGCTGTGGGGGAAGGGACCCGTGGGCCAGCTCTGGGGCTGCTGGGAGAGCCCCCCTCTCCATGCCATAGCTCACCTGGCCCAGGCCAAGGGTCTGGGTTGGGCCAGGCTGCCAGACCCGTCTGAAGAGGGGGTTTCCTCGCCAACCAAAGTCCCCGAGGCCTCCTCCAGCGGGGGGCCTAGCTAGGGCCGGCCGGCGTTGCCCTGCAGGTCTCTCCCACGGCAATGGTCACAGACATGCTGTCTCCCATCGCCGTCACCTCCACCTTATGTCAGGGGAACCCCGGCCTTTCCCACCGGTGGCCTGCGGGCTTCGGCCTGGGCTCCCGGCCAGGCCTGCAGAGGCCTGTCTCCCGGAGAGGACAGGCCCAGGGTCTTCCCTCTCCCTTGTCAATGACCTCTCTTCCTCTGCCTTTCTTTTCTGGGACGAGAGGGGCCCCAGAGCACCCCGACGACTCTGAGCAAGGAGCCTGCCCTTCCTCCTCTCGCCCTCCTTTTTGGGACCGTACCGACCAACGAGCGTTTCTCTCGGCTCTGGGGCCGCGGGACGCAAAACGAAACTGCTTACCTATTGGGTGGTGAGACACTTGCGTGGAAATCATTTCTGCTCACTTGAGGCAGGCACTGCGGTCAAGTGGGCTTACAGGTCCAGGTGTTCCATGGACCGGGTATACTCTAAGCGGCCATCGTGACCGTCCAAAGCGGACGTATGGGTGGTCTGGGCAGTGACTCGAGTCGTACCCATCCGTTTTTGGGGGAAAAAAAGGGAGAACCCATCATCTTCAGCACATTTCCCTCTGCCACAGCACGCCACGCAACCAGGTGGTTTTCCTACTGATTGCCGTTCCAAGCTACCATAGCGGGCAATGCCGCAGGGATACTGTCCAGATTTCCAAACCAAAGCAGATAGGCCTTCTCGCCGAGGCGCAGCTGCCTGGTCGATCAAGCCCCAGGCCCTGGTGCTCCTGAGGGCTGCGGGGACACCCAGGACTACGCTGCTGATGGCAGGTGGCTCCGGGCCTCAGTGGCCTGCCAGTGGGCTCTACTTGGGAATCCGTGCTCTTGCACGGGGTACGGGGTGGGTGGGGGGAGTCGGTTGCAGGGGGGCCTCCCTACACATGCCTCTTCTTCCGTCACTTTGGCTGCGGCTGAGCCTGGCACTGGGTGCGTGCACGCTCGGGAGACAGGCTTCTGCATGTCTCTGGACAGGCCCCGTGCCAGCTGGGACCTGAGCCCCAGCGCAGGTGCACCACCTGCGCTCAGGTTCGTTGGACCGGCCCAGGTCAGCTGAGAGGGAGGAGAACGTGGTCGTCACCCGCGGAGGGAAGCAAAAGTGCCGACACCTGCCAGCGGGAGAGCCGCATCCAACAGCCCTGTGGGATCTAAGCCCCCTCTCGCTCCATCCGCTGCCTCCGCCTGACCCCCTCCTTTCGGGGCGCCCAGACGGCGCCCGGGCTGGGGGTGGGGGAGGGGGAGGGGCAAGCGCTAGGCCTCCCGCGCCGCCGCACACCGCTCTCTGAGGCCCGCAAAGCCGGGAGCAAAGCGCAGGCGCCCCGGCCCGCTGGGCCGCCCACGCCCAGCGCCACTCACCCCGCCCCCGGCAGACTCGCCCCGACCCCGCCCCTCCTGGTTGCTCTGGAGACGGTGGCCACTGGCGGGAGGTGCCCAAGCCCGGGAGTGGGAAGACGGTTGCGATGGACTGGGGGGGAGGGGAGGCGTTTTCTGCACTCGGGAGTTGTCCCCAGTGGCAGTGCCGGGACAGAGGCGGCCAATAGGCATCCTGCCGAAACCCACCCGATGCACTTCGGGGAGCGCGTCCACTGCCAGGAAAACCTCCAGCGCCGGGGGAAGCGGGGTTCCAAAATGTATACACCGAATGCCAGCAGGAGGCCACGGGGACGCGACGGAAGGGGTCGCCGACGTGGGTGGAGCCTGCCGGGTGGGGACTGGGCTAGGAGAGAAGCTCTGCTATGCTGTCCTGGACAGTTGTTCCCTCCTGTGTGTCTGGTGAAAAGCCAAGAGACAGAAGAAGCTCCAGGAACAAGAGAGCGGCTCCGGTGCCCAAAGTCAGAGGCAAAGCTTCCACCGCTAGGGGCCACTGTTGGATAGGAATAGTTCCTTCCTGACGCTTGCTGGGGGCCAGAGGGCTGAGTTCTAAGGCAGGGGGAGGGGCAGGGCCCCTTGCAGAAGGGGCTGTGGGGGAAGGGACCCGTGGGCCAGCTCTGGGGCTGCTGGGAGAGCCCCCCTCTCCATGCCATAGCTCACCTGGCCCAGGCCAAGGGTCTGGGTCGGGCCAGGCTGCCAGACCCGTCTGAAGAGGGGGTTTCCTCGCCAACCAAAGTCCCCGAGGCCTCCTCCAGTGGGGGTCTAGCTAGGGCCGGCCGGCGTTGCCCTGCAGGTCTCTCCCACGGCAATGGTCACAGACATGCTGTCTCCCATCGCCGTCACCTCCACCTTATGTCAGGGGAACCCCGGCCTTTCCCACCGGTGGCCTGCGGGCTTCGGCCTGGGCTCCCGGCCAGGCCTGCAGAGGCCTGTCTCCCGGAGAGGACAGGCCCAGGGTCTTCCCTCTCCCTTGTCAATGACCTCTCTTCCTCTGCCTTTCTTTTCTGGGACGAGAGGGGCCCCAGAGCACCCCGACGACTCTGAGCAAGGAGCCTGCCCTTCCTCCTCTCGCCCTCCTTTTTGGGACCGTACCGACCAACGAGCGTTTCTCTCGGCTCTGGGGCCGCGGGACGCAAAACGAAACTGCTTACCTATTGGGTGGTGAGACACTTGCGTGGAAATCATTTCTGCTCACTTGAGGCAGGCACTGCGGTCAAGTGGGCTTACAGGTCCAGGTGTTCCATGGACCGGGTATACTCTAAGCGGCCATCGTGACCGTCCAAAGCGGACGTATGGGTGGTCTGGGCAGTGACTCGAGTCGTACCCATCCGTTTTTGGGGGAAAAAAAGGGAGAACCCATCATCTTCAGCACATTTCCCTCTGCCACAGCACGCCACGCAACCAGGTGGTTTTCCTACTGATTGCCGTTCCAAGCTACCATAGCGGGCAATGCCGCAGGGATACTGTCCAGATTTCCAAACCAAAGCAGATAGGCCTTCTCGCCGAGGCGCAGCTGCCTGGTCGATCAAGCCCCAGGCCCTGGTGCTCCTGAGGGCTGCGGGGACACCCAGGACTACGCTGCTGATGGCAGGTGGCTCCGGGCCTCAGTGGCCTGCCAGTGGGCTCTACTTGGGAATCCGTGCTCTTGCACGGGGTACGGGGTGGGTGGGGGGAGTCGGTTGCAGGGGGGCCTCCCTACACGTGCCTCTTCTTCCGTCACTTTGGCTGCGGCTGAGCCTGGCACTGGGTGCGTGCACGCTCGGGAGACAGGCTTCTGCATGTCTCTGGACAGGCCCCGTGCCAGCTGGGACCTGAGCCCCAGCGCAGGTGCACCACCTACGCTCAGGTTCGTTGGACCGGCCCAGGTCAGCTGAGAGGGAGGAGAACGTGGTCGTCACCCGCGGAGGGAAGCAAAAGTGCCGACACCTGCCAGCGGGAGAGCCGCATCCAACAGCCCTGTGGGATCTAAGCCCCCTCTCGCTCCATCCGCTGCCTCCGCCTGACCCCCTCCTTTCGGGGCGCCCAGACGGCGCCCGGGCTGGGGGTGGGGGAGGGGGAGGGGCAAGCGCTAGGCCTCCCGCGCCGCCGCACACCGCTCTCTGAGGCCCGCAAAGCCGGGAGCAAAGCGCAGGCGCCCCGGCCCGCTGGGCCGCCCACGCCCAGCGCCACTCACCCCGCCCCCGGCAGACTCGCCCCGACCCCGCCCCTCCTGGTTGCTCTGGAGACGGTGGCCACTGGCGGGAGGTGCCCAAGCCCGGGAGTGGGAAGGCGGTTGCGATGGATTGGGGGGGAGGGGAGGCGTTTTCTGCACTCGGGAGTTGTCCCCAGTGGCAGTGCCGGGACAGAGGCGGCCAATAGGCATCCTGCCGAAACCCACCCGATGCACTTCGGGGAGCGCGTCCACTGCCAGGAAAACCTCCAGCGCCGGGGGAAGCGGGGTTCCAAAATGTATACACCGAATGCCAGCAGGAGGCCACGGGGACGCGACGGAAGGGGTCGCCGACGTGGGTGGAGCCTGCCGGGTGGGGACTGGGCTAGGAGAGAAGCTCTGCTATGCTGTCCTGGACAGTTGTTCCCTCCTGTGTGTCTGGTGAAAAGCCAAGAGACAGAAGAAGCTCCAGGAACAAGAGAGCGGCTCCGGTGCCCAAAGTCAGAGGCAAAGCTTCCACCGCTAGGGGCCACTGTTGGATAGGAATAGTTCCTTCCTGACGCTTGCTGGGGGCCAGAGGGCTGAGTTCTAAGGCAGGGGGAGGGGCAGGGCCCCTTGCAGAAGGGGCTGTGGGGGAAGGGACCCGTGGGCCAGCTCTGGGGCTGCTGGGAGAGCCCCCCTCTCCATGCCATAGCTCACCTGGCCCAGGCCAAGGGTCTGGGTCGGGCCAGGCTGCCAGACCCGTCTGAAGAGGGGGTTTCCTCGCCAACCAAAGTCCCCGAGGCCTCCTCCAGCGGGGGGCCTAGCTAGGGCCGGCCGGCGTTGCCCTGCAGGTCTCTCCCACGGCAATGGTCACAGACATGCTGTCTCTCATCACCGTCACCTCCACCTTATGTCAGGGGAACCCCGGCCTTTCCCACCGGTGGCCTGCGGGCTTCGGCCTGGGCTCCCGGCCAGGCCTGCAGAGGCCTGTCTCCCGGAGAGGACAGGCCCAGGGTCTTCCCTCTCCCTTGTCAATGACCTCTCTTCCTCTGCCTTTCTTTTCTGGGACGAGAGGGGCCCCAGAGCACCCCGACGACTCTGAGCAAGGAGCCTGCCCTTCCTCCTCTCGCCCTCCTTTTTGGGACCGTACCGACCAACGAGCGTTTCTCTCGGCTCTGGGGCCGCGGGACGCAAAACGAAACTGCTTACCTATTGGGTGGTGAGACACTTGCGTGGAAATCATTTCTGCTCACTTGAGGCAGGCACTGCGGTCAAGTGGGCTTACAGGTCCAGGTGTTCCATGGACCGGGTATACTCTAAGCGGCCATCGTGACCGTCCAAAGCGGACGTATGGGTGGTCTGGGCAGTGACTCGAGTCGTACCCATCCGTTTTTGGGGGAAAAAAAGGGAGAACCCATCATCTTCAGCACATTTCCCTCTGCCACAGCACGCCACGCAACCAGGTGGTTTTCCTACTGATTGCCGTTCCAAGCTACCATAGCGGGCAATGCCGCAGGGACACTGTCCAGATTTCCAAACCAAAGCAGATAGGCCTTCTCGCCGAGGCGCAGCTGCCTGGTCGATCAAGCCCCAGGCCCTGGTGCTCCTGAGGGCTGCGGGGACACCCAGGACTACGCTGCTGATGGCAGGTGGCTCCGGGCCTCAGTGGCCTGCCAGTGGGCTCTACTTGGGAATCCGTGCTCTTGCACGGGGTACGGGGTGGGTGGGGGAGTCGGTTGCAGGGGGGCCTCCCTACACGTGCCTCTTCTTCCGTCACTTTGGCTGCGGCTGAGCCTGGCACTGGGTGCGTGCACGCTCGGGAGACAGGCTTCTGCATGTCTCTGGACAGGCCCCGTGCCAGCTGGGACCTGAGCCCCAGCGCAGGTGCACCACCTGCGCTCAGGTTCGTTGGACCGGCCCAGGTCAGCTGAGAGGGAGGAGAACGTGGTCGTCACCCGCGGAGGGAAGCAAAAGTGCCGACACCTGCCAGCGGGAGAGCCGCATCCAACAGCCCTGTGGGATCTAAGCCCCCTCTCGCTCCATCCGCTGCCTCCGCCTGACCCCCTCCTTTCGGGGCGCCCAGACGGCGCCCGGGCTGGGGGTGGGGGAGGGGGAGGGGCAAGCGCTAGGCCTCCCGCGCCGCCGCACACCGCTCTCTGAGGCCCGCAAAGCCGGGAGCAAAGCGCAGGCGCCCCGGCCCGCTGGGCCGCCCACGCCCAGCGCCACTCACCCCGCCCCCGGCAGACTCGCCCCGACCCCGCCCCTCCTGGTTGCTCTGGAGACGGTGGCCACTGGCGGGAGGTGCCCAAGCCCGGGAGTGGGAAGGCGGTTGCGATGGATTGGGGGGGAGGGGAGGCGTTTTCTGCACTCGGGAGTTGTCCCCAGTGGCAGTGCCGGGACAGAGGCGGCCAATAGGCATCCTGCCGAAACCCACCCGATGCACTTCGGGGAGCGCGTCCACTGCCAGGAAAACCTCCAGCGCCGGGGGAAGCGGGGTTCCAAAATGTATACACCGAATGCCAGCAGGAGGCCACGGGGACGCGACGGAAGGGGTCGCCGACGTGGGTGGAGCCTGCCGGGTGGGGACTGGGCTAGGAGAGAAGCTCTGCTATGCTGTCCTGGACAGTTGTTCCCTCCTGTGTGTCTGGTGAAAAGCCAAGAGACAGAAGAAGCTCCAGGAACAAGAGAGCGGCTCCGGTGCCCAAAGTCAGAGGCAAAGCTTCCACCGCTAGGGGCCACTGTTGGATAGGAATAGTTCCTTTATGACGCTTGCTGGGGGCCAGAGA